>NC_047159.1:2070536-2168036 GCF_009819705.1 Hippoglossus hippoglossus | reverse complement strand
TCTCTACTTTTATGCGAATACGAATGCCCAGCAGTTGACCTGTGCAGGCAGACATCTTGGTGCATACTTGACCGACCTCAGAGGGAGGTGACATAACGGAGAGGATTAAGTTTGCAGCTCTAACGAAACCATTAAACAAACTGATAACCAACTTAAAGCTGGTGATTCTTATTAAAGTACAACGAGACCGATGTTGTTTAAAGCAAAAACAGCATCGGAACCACGTCTTGTCCTGGCTGAGGCAAAGAAAGTAAGTTGGTGGTATCAGAGGAATGTTGACTCCGGTGCAGTGGGGGAACTGAGCTGGCTTTCCAGGCCCTCCAGTCTTTAAGCACACGCCAGCTTCGATGAATGTCTCACACAGTTAGCACTAACTCCGGGGAGATGAAGGCAGCCAATGCCCTGGAAAAGCCTGACTCTTCAAAAGGCCTGTGTGGCTCTTTCTCAGGAGAAAGTGATGTAATCACCAAAACGCCTCCTGTCTGACAGCTTCTGACGGTAGGTGGAAGATGGGGTGGTCCTCGGAGAAGAAAGAAATGGGTTGACAGGAGCGAGACAATAAAATAGCAAAACAAAATGCTAATTTGAGGAAAGTAAAAGTCTGTGAAGACAGGGGGGAAAACTCACACTAACTTCTAGCCAAATGTTGGTATTTTGATTGTGGGTGTGACTGGAGTCGTCCGCAAACCATCTGAACATCTACATAACCTAAACTGTAATACTGTGCCTCTCTACGATAGCTGACAATCCACTGCAAGACATAGAAAACATCTGTGACTTTAAGATAGAAACCAACTTGAAGGATCAAGGTGATTCAGAGAGATACAGTTACCACAGAGCTGCTTCCATCTACTGCAGCATGTTTTCATTTGATAGCTAATGTCTGACCTGCGTGAGAGTAACACGAGCCAGGAGGCCAGGGAATTATCTCACGTCAAACAAGTGTGGAGAGGACCCGAGTTGACAACCCTCCTCACCCGGATCTCTATTTAGGTCTGGGGTGTCATCATCACAGGCCATTACCACCAGTCACTGCCTAACTTCTACCTGCGTCTCCTCTGCCGGCCATTAAAGATTCAACACTTGAAACAGTTCGTGTTGAGATGCAGCAACACTTCTGACAAATGTGGATTTATTCCCTCGAGATCACGGAGAAAACTAATGACTGTATTTTTCTACTCAAAGTACAAATGTTCAGAGAATAATGTTCGAGCCGATGTGTCAGCCTCGCTGAATGGTAACCATAACAACACGTGGGCTTCATACAAAATACCTGCCTGTCAACATCCATAAAAAATGTTAATTACCATAATTGTCATATCGATATGGCACATTTTGACTTTAATATAAATATCATACATTTCCATAAATGTGTCCTTTTACAGATGCAGCATCAGCAAAGACAGCTTGAGGTCCAGATGTGAGGTCATCTACAGCGCCCTCAGCTTCACAACTGAACAACGAGAAAAATGTAATTGGGGTTTTATGTGTATCACGAGAACGTTTTCCCAAAGAGGGTCTTTGTTATGCAGTATTTTGCATTAATAGTCGAGACTGCGGTGATCCTCAGTCTAATTTGTCTTCCTACAGTTTCATAATGATGAGATATTTTTACACTTTCCATAATCTGAGATAATGTTCTTCATTGTAGAGCTGTGTGCAGCACTTTGTTTCAGTAATGCTCGTCCATGCCCCACTATAGCCCCCCCACCCCCCTTACAAACACCACCACAATAAACCATCACAGTCCGGCCATCAGCAGCACTGGCAGTATTGGTGGTCCAGTGCACTGTTGAAAAAAATCCATAACATTTTAACCATCCTCAGCAGACAGGCAGAGCTCTACCTCACAGAGGCCCTCTCTATGTACCTGTCACGTGACAGTGTGTACTAACTAACCAGGAGCACAGCGCCTTGTCAAACTGTGTAACTTAATTTCATCGGTTTCCACTTGATGTTTCAACTGGAAAATCAGTGAGAGAATATTTCAGGAACTATAGACTTTCCATGTCGTGGATGGATTTAAACAAAAGGAATCGAAATAATGTGTCACCATCGTTCTGATCTTGACAACTGTTGCATTAGGTTAAATGTAGAACCAACAGCTTCAACCAGCAGCTCTTACAGTGGGAGGACTGTTGCATCGCTCGCTGCTTAATGATGGTTACGAGCACACAGCTGCTCAGTCACTCTGCAGTACAGCATCTTGCAAACAGCCTAAATGTTAAGCACAGACACGAGTCAGGCAGTGACACGGAAAGACAATGCATCAGGAATCAGGGTAAACATGCCACATTCACCGAGGTTGGCGTTGCCAGTTAACAGTTAGCCCTGGTCGCCGTGGAGACAAGCTCAGCACCCAGCTCTTCATTTTCCCCTACCTGCTGTTCTCTCTGCGCTCCGCCAGCATCTCAACTCCTCAGCAGCAGAAGACAGAAAAAATATTCCACTGTACCAAGACCGACTCCTCTACCTCCCAAAAAAAAAAAATAAACGTTCGTCTTACTGATGAGTCGACAACAACGGTGTCCTGTGCCTTCCCCTCACCGCGGTCAGAGAAGAGGACAGGCTAAGCTCGGAGGCATGGCTTGTCTTCATTGGCACTGCCAGAGGCTTTGTTTGCCAGCCAGTGTACTGTGTGTGTGTTTGTGTGTGTGTTGTGTGTCTGTGTGTGTGTGTCTGTGTGTGTGGCCTGCCGGGACTGGCACAGCTGATCCCCCCCTGACACCGGGTGTACAAGGCTTTGGAGGAGGAGGAGGACGGGAGGTGGAGTGGCTGTGGCCGTCTCTCACCGAGAGGAACGTACCATTCGGTCCAGAAACGGGAGGGGACATGCAAAACCCTCAGTAGAAAGCAGCATTAAAAATTCATCTTGGTCATTAGGTACATCCAGGCTCACTGGGTTCACATTAACTTTGCATTATTATGACATCAAGGGTTTTGTGCTACACATGTAGAGAATGGAAAAGTTTCCTCTGAAGCATTATTTTGTGATATAAAAAAAAGCAGGAAGAGATTGATTTGTTGATTTGTGGACGATCATTTAAAAAACATAAAATACTTCAGCAGGTACCTCGATCTGTTATTTCGAGTTATTATTTTAAGAACCCTCTGCTGGAGACTGTTGGAACATTCTGAGATTCTTCTGGTTCACTAAGACGATACTGGAGTGTGGTTTCCAGCAGGGCTACACTGGGCCATATGGAAATGAGGCCAGCAGGGAGAGCAGATCATCCACCTCACTGAATGAAGCCAGGCAATAAAATCTCCTGCTCAACATACCACCGGCAGCAAGGTCGGCTATGCACAGGAAAGTGACAAAATCTGATTAACTGCACCCAGAGACCTGTTGTGTTAAATGAGCCTGAAGGTTTCTCAGTGACTTGTATAACCACAACATTCAGATGTGATTTCAGCTCTTCTCTGCCTAAACCTGCACTTATACCGCCGACTTACAGGATATTATTAAATGTGTGTCACTCTTTTTGTTTCCATTCAGTCTGGAGATAAACTAACAACAGGATCCAAAGCATAAATAACAGTTAAACCACAATAAACCACACGCTTTGTGGATATAAAAGATCTGCAAAGTCCAAAGTAATGCTTGTTGCACTCCAGACGAATATCAGTCCCACTTTGGGTCCAGATCCGACGATTGCAGGGGTGTTGTCGATTTGAGGCTGATGTGAAGATTCTCCTGTTGTGCGACAGGTTCACAGACATAATCTTCACATCACAGACTGAATCCAATCATCCTATAGAGTCTCTTGTGACTGGTGAATGAGCAGAAACGCACAACAGCCGATTAAAGTGTCACCAAACGGATGTTGCGTACTTGTGTTTAGAACAGAAAAGTCTGTGGAACTGTGGCAACAATATTACACAAACCAGCGCCACAAGGTGACGTCACCAGCCGTCCGCCTCCATGTTTGTTGTTGTGGTGGTTTCATCTGTCAATGTGTCTATGGTCTCCCACGTTTTTTTAAAACGAGTTATGATTTAGCAGTCTGTCTGCGGTCGGTTGTTGTATAACTACAAAAGTGAACAGTGATTGGTTGATGCCTTTATTTTGCTGTGCAAAAGCTAAGCAACGTCCTTAAGAGGAAAAAGATGCCACTTTCTGCCACATAATGTTTTCCTTCTGTGTGAAAGTACTCGTGACAAAAACAAAAAAGTCTGTAAAAGCCTTAATATTGTTATCATCTAAAAATACAGAGTTTTCCAGCTTTGTCCACTAACATCTATCAATATCTAACTTTTGCCATTAATTAACACAAAAACACTTTGTATGTGCATGTGCAGTATGTTACAAACACTAAGTACACACACATTGTCTGCGCATGCTTAAGTATGTGTGTATTGACAGTGATTTCAGTGCTCTGCTGGCTCTGTGATGTGCAGAGCCCCCCCCCCCCCCCCCCCGGGGGCTAATTAACAATGATCCTCTCCTGGTTTCTTCCTGCTCGCTGCTTCTTCTCAACGCAGACGACAACTCGTAAACTACAACTTACAGTAAATGTCTGCCACACACACACACACACACACACACACACACACACACACACACACACACACACACACACACACACACACACACACACACACACACACACACACACACACACACACACACACACACACACAACAAAGGATGTCTTTTTCTTTCTTCACGTGGCCTGAGAAAGTTCACTTTGTGTTCCGAGTGGGATATTAGCATTGACCTTGTGCTGTATTATCCACGAGGTTTTTTAATGTAGCTTTTCAGCATGAATCGATATGAAGAGCCTCAGAGAGCAGAACACACAGTGCTGCTCCCGTCCCAACACACACACACACACTCAAATGCACAGATAATAAAAATGCAATCCATGATAATCTTTGGGGTTTTTGTGTATATTAGTATTTGCTGGGTAAAGCTTTGCTCTCATCCATTTAATGACAACATCTCTATTTATATTCCCAATAAGGCTTCACACACAACATTCTTCATATCATCATGGAACCTACAAGGAACCATTTTTGTTCTGAATATTTCTAAACAATCCCAGTACATTCGCACTGCTACCTTCACTTGTCACTCGTCACAGCTTTTCTCTACTTCATAATATCACTAGGAAGGAAATACTTCAAGACTTCTGACTGAAAATAAGCTTTTTCAAGACCTCACTTTGACATATTTCATAATTAATCAACTAGTCATGAAACATTGATACCTTATTATAAGATGAACCATTAGTAGCGGCATACAGGATACATGAGGTAAAGTTTTCTAATAAACTAACGGATGTGTTGCGTTAATGCTAAAGTATCAGCAATGTTGCTTAAATAAAACTGATTCATCACTGAAAACTGGGAATGTTTAATCATAACGGTCATAAAACTGCTAAATATGTAAACAAGACGGTAACTGCTGATGTTCACGGGACACAAGGGACGCCACAAACCACGCAGATCAAGATACTGTGTCTTTGCCTCAACACCTGTGGGAGTGACTGTAACTCCCCAAGAGAGAAATACCCACTAATAACAAAGAAACATCCAGTTGTAGATGCAAGGGGAGGCTGAAGGTTGTGTGTATTCATTAAGTCACAGCAGCCCGAGTTGTAGCCCTGAGTAAACTCTGCTGAATGACTCAACCGGTGATAGGTTTCAGTGTGTGCTCGTCTTAAAAGCACAGTGTGAGAAAAAGCCCTGGGGTCACAGTCATGACGTCACCAACTACTGGCAGGTTTGGAGAAATCTCAGGAAATCAGAGTAAATAGCCCCTGTGGCTGTTACAATCTTAGCTGAACACTTTGTGCACATTGTCTGAATAATACTTGACTGTTTATGAGTTGAATTTTGCAGTTTCACAAGCTAATTGGAGGCCGAGATGTTAACTGTTCCAAAACGTTATTTTGGAGAATGAGAACTTTAATGTGAAATGATTGCTTGTCTTAGGACGTCCGAGCCAAACAAATGGACAGGGACGTTGTTGATGTCCAACTTAAGAGTCAGTCCAGGTCAATGTGTAACAAGATGTGACTTAGTTTCACAGGCAATTCGTTTTCTGGACATTTTCTGGAGCTTGTCTATCTGGGTCAACATGAGCAACATGTATTTAATTTAATTCTACAGCTTGTTGAGAGAATTAAAATGGCAGCATTCCCATTATTGTGATTTGGTTCCAAGCAAAAACACTTAAAACTTGGCAAGTTTTAAACATAAGGGAAACTACAAACTAGAGATTAAAGGGCTTCAGGTTTCTTTTTATTACCAACTCATCTATTAATTTTACTGAGTTAAAAAACAGGGAATATAATGGCCTTCATATTTCCTACCCCAAAATATATCACTCAGATCTTTTCCAGCCATGAATTCAGAACTAAATGATCTTTATTCTAGTCAATCAACTAATCGTTACAGTAGTGCTTCTCAATGAATGTCAGCTTATTAACTTAACTAATGTTTAGGTTATGACAGCAAAAAAAGTATGAAGGTCCACAAGTGTCTCGGAAATAGTAATAAAGCACTTGATTGACTAATATTTAAATATATAAATTTATATTTTTACAAATAAATGTGTTAATACTTAAGTACCATTTCCGTGACACACGCTAATTAGCTGACATTCATTGAGAGGCACCACTCTAACGATTCGTTGATTGACTAGAATAAACATGGTTTAGTTCTGAATTCATTCAAACACACGAAGCCCTGTGTGCAGAAACAAACTCACTTTGGTGACATGTCACAGAAGCAGCTGCAGCCTACACATCTGTCCACCGCTACTTTACCTAATCAGGTTTTTATATTTGATTAAAACCTTCAAAAGATCATCAGTTACTTCCAAAGGGGTCTAATGGCATAAACAGATTAACTGTGGCTACATTCAGTAGTTGAACAGTATTTAACCAGTCACTCTCTGTAGGCCCTGTTTCTCTTCTCATGGTGGTGTTGACATGTCTAATGGTTATTTAATATGACCAAACAAACTGGAAGGAAGTGACTGCAGCAGCTTCACTGAGTTCAGTTCAGGTCGCACACACCAACTGTTTCTAAGCCCAGAGCCTGTCTGACAAAGATGAGACCGTTAATGGTGAAATTAATGTATAATGAGAATGTGGTTTTGTTAAATATTCACTTTCAGGACTTTACCAATGTAAATATGGTTAAAAACAAACAACTTACATATGCTCATCGTCTGTTGGCTGCATTTCTTTATTAAAATCCATTTAATTTTATTCCTCATATTCACCAAGGCTATAAATACAAGTTGGGTCAAGCTCATCTAACTCGTACTATTCAGCTCCAGCCTCGTATAGAAGAGGAGGTAATGCCTCAAGTTGGAAAAGCTCAGATGTTAAACTCAAGGTTCAGTTAATAAAGTCAGAAAAATATGGCAACACACTGCTGGGTCATTATAATCTATACGCACTACAAGAAATGTGACTTAATGACTGTAACTGATGACCATGACTTTGTGGAATGGCTGTAGGGTCTTATTTGTTTTGATTTCAATGTGAGTCTGTTTTGTTCCTTCTCCATTGTTTTTAAATTTTCAGCTGCTGCTGTCTTTTTAATATTATGATTAATATTGTTATTGTTACTTCATTTTATTAGTTTGTTCTTTATAATATGTGTGTGATGGCCAGTCTCTGGCTGGGGTGGGGTGGGGTGGGGTGGGATACAGTTGTTGTCGATTTCTGTTTGTGAGGAGATAGATATTTGCAGAGTCATGTCACAGTCAGGTCGTATTTTCAGACGTGTTGGAAAGAAGTTACTGTAAAAATGAATATTATTGTTGTCGTTGTTGTTGCAATGCAGGTCAAACGTTCACCGTTCCAGGTCTGTACTCGTGATGCAACACTGAAGAGTTATGGGTGCACGTGATGTTTTTGGCAGGTGAATCAGACAACCAGGGGAAATAATTGAGCTGCATGTAACATCTGATGCACGGCTAAGTGTGACTGAACGGGATGTGCCACAGTGAATTATGCAGAGAATCAGGTATGAAGGTGGAAGATTAAGACGTTAAACCACAGCTGCAGCAACAACAGAGCTTCTCAGCCTCAATTAAATAACATGTTTAACATCCAAATCATTATTTGTCAGCTACGGACTATGTCTGTCTGCCTAATAACCTTTAGATGTCCACCGCTAACCTCCAGGCACTGGGTAGATTGCACTGATCATCATGTGGAGGAAACAACAGACATTCCTGCGTTGCACACATGTCACAAGCAAGAAGACTGGAACCGCCTGCCACAGGAAACCGTCTGAGTCAGAAGCTTCTTTTGAAAACAAAGCTTCACATGTTATTCTACTGCACCACAATCCCCTGACTTCACCTTATGCCAGTTTTAAATCTTGTGATGGGGGGGGGGTCATGCTTACACTTTCACGCAGCATCTAGTGCAGGTCTGTCCGTCCTGGGAGAGGGATCCTCACATGTGACTCTCTCTCTGGGGCTTCTACCTGTTTATTGGTAGTTTTCCTCTTGTTGAGGGTGAAGAACAGAGGACGTCGCACCTTGTTCAGATCTACCAGACAAACTGTGACTCGTGAATCTGGGCTCTACCAATAAAATGTCTTTATTCTCTTGACTTCACGTTATAACGGTTTGTGAGAAGTGCTGTATGAATCAAGGTATTAATATCTAAATATGATTGTTTTCATTGTGCAGATAATTACCCACGTCCTTTATACTCCTAGATGATTACACGCAGTCAGGTTTGAAGAGTCACGTTCACTGGTTCTCGGACTGGTTTTTAAAAAACTGAACCTGCAGGAGATTTGGACCCATTTAAATCACGTGATGCAGATGCCTGTGTCACAGCTGCGCCAAGTAAACACCGCAAAAAGCGTGACACGCGTTTGTACCAACACACCCCGCATCACGCTGCAGCTCCAGGGGCTGCGGGGCTGCGGGTCCCCGCGCGGCCCCGCAGCCCTGGAGCGGTGCTCCGGCCTGGGGTCGCGCTCAGGTGAAGGTAGAGCCGCACATCAAGCATCGACGTGAGGCCGATGTAAATATGCCAAATCACTGCGGCTGCGGAGTCTAAACAAACCCGGCAGCGGCAGGTCGCACGGACACAGCCCCGTCACACCGCTCCGGTCCCGGGCTGCAGCGGCGCACGTCCCCGGGTGTTTTCCACGGGGGGCTGCGGTGGGTTGAATCCCCGCAGGGAGCCCGGACACAGCCTCCCCCCGTGGGACCGCAGACGTTAGCTCGCGACCCGCTAGCTAGCGACCAGCTGATCGCACTAGCATCTGATCTGTCAGGCTACACGGCGACGTTCAACACACACACCCAGTGAATTCATAATCGTATTAATAACAATAATACTCGGGGGTTGATTTCGTTGCGTCCTTCTGGACCCCGACGTGCTAACGTTAGCTCCGGCGCCGCCGCGGTTGCAAAGCGACGTTAGCGTAGAACGCACATTCCAGTGTATGCTAACCCCGAAGCTAGGCGGCTAGCAGCGACGAGCTAGCTCCGGGGACCTCTGCGTGTCTCTCTCTGCGCGAATCCGCCTCAACACTCACCAGCGAGCGGCGTTTGCGGCAGGTTTCCTCGGCGAGCTCCGGCGCGTGAATCAAGTCGGTGCGGGAGCCTCCGGGTACATCCATAGGTCAGGCGCGACGCTTTAATCCAAGAGTGGCCGCTGCTCCCTCTGCTTCCTCCCGCCGCCGGTGGCCATTTTTCCTCAACATCCAGATCCGCGGAGCTCGTCCCAGCGCCGCCGAGGAGAGAGTGGCCGGACTGACAGCATCCTCCTCCCGCTGCGAGTCAGAGGCGCAGCCGCGAGGTAAAGCTGACACCTGCTGGAGCCACGGAGGAAAAACACTCCGGCTCGGCATCACCGCAGAGAAACTCACAGTCATTCATTCTTTAGCTGTTTTTAATATTCATAACCTCATCAAAACTCATACATCATTTAATTTGACAACCCTTTAAAAGTAAAGGTATAAAGGAAACTATATTTGAATATAGATAAATAAAGAGAAGCCTCCAAAAGTATGCTTATTCAAATGTGAACATATATAAGGATGGAAATATATATCAAATGAAATATATACATCCATACGAATAGAGTATTAACTCACAGAAAAAATAAAGAGAGCACTGCACAAATATATGCAAATGAACATTTTAAAGTATTAAAATGTTACGGTGCAAAAAGGAAATATATCAAAATGAAGTATTTAAATATCAGAAAGATAAATACAGAGAGGACTATGCAACTTTATATATATATTTATAACTTATATAGAAATATTCAAATGTGAAAGTATATAAATATTTATAAATGGAAATATATGCATATATACACAAATTAGGTATTTAGTCATAGATAAATAAATAGAACACTACAAAATATGCAAATACATAAATGTGCAGATGTAAGGATATACATTTAAAGTTATACAATGAAATATACACATATATACAGATAAGGCATTGAATGATGTAATATAATAATATAACGATACAGTAACATGCAAATGTCAAAAAGTAAAGACATTTAAACATATATAGGAAATACAAAGTTATATACAAATTATCTATTTAAATAAAGGTAAATATACATACACAGAAATGTGAAAATGTAGAATGTAAAATTTAAATATAAAATTTATAGAAATGAAAAGGTATGAAAGGAAATATATACGTATGTACAGATAAGGTATCGAAGTAAAGACACATAAAAGAGAACACTACAAAAATGTACTTTGAGAAATTTGCTAAAGTAAGAACATGAAAGTGAGGAAATTTAAAGGTATTAAAGGCAAAATATACTTATATCCAAATAAGGTATTATATATAATGTATAATAACCAGCAGCAGGTGGCAGCAGTGACTGAGGAACCTGTCACCTGCTGCTCATTTCAACCTGAACATTAAATATTGTTTGGACATGCTGATTGTTCTTGTGTTGCTGTGAGCAGCTGGAGGATCTCAGCTCCTGACCGACTCCACTCCACCCTCTGTGCCCTCAGGCTCACGGCTCTAAATCTCAGCTGTAATACAAAGTATAAAACACAAGGTGACAGCAGATCTCATCTCATCGTGAAAACTTCAGGACTCAATCAAAGTTCAAAGCCACACGTGCGGTTTGGTTTCAGGCCCGACCACAAACCACTGTCACCACATGGAAACTCACACCTCAGTCATGTTCATTCATCTTCAGAATTAAACTGTTTCTGGATCCAGAATCCCAAAACTGACTCTTTGACTGTAAATAATAAACTGCAGAGGAACATTATGGAAACTGTGACTCTCGTCAGTTAGATTTTTTGATTGTCGTCTCTGCTTTGAAGCCTTTAATTAGCACCGGAATCTATTGTGTTGTGTTTGGGTTCGGCTCAGGACTTTCCCAAGAGGGAGATACCTTTATTTCTCAATAACCAAACCTGAAAATCTACCTTTAATTAGCGGTTGTGGAGAGAGTTCATGTTGCTCGGTCCAAGTTTCCTCCTGCATGAAAAGATGCCATTAGATAGAAAGAAAGGAAACTTAACCTTCACTGTCAGGAGAGTCCCAGCGGCTTCAAGAATCATGTTTTAACCATTTAATTTAACTTATTAACAATCTCAGATAATTCATCTTTCACAGCAGGTGCTGATCGATCGATAATGATTGGATCAAAATAGTCACATGACACATGCATCTTATTTTTGAAATATTAAACTATGTTATATCAGGTTATATTAGGTTCTATTTTATGATATCATATTATGTTATATCATAAATCCCTTTTGATGATTTTTGAACTTATATATAATGCATTGTAAGGTGTTGGGTGTTAAGAAATGCACCGGGAAAGAAAATGTATTATTATTATTATTATTATTATTATTATTATTATTATTATTATTATTATTATTATTATCTGTAGTGAGAGCTCAACAGCATTAATGGAGGTGGACAGGTTTTGAGGATTTGGAGATCCACCTTCACGTATCTCAATACGCGGTTTCAGAATCAATAAACCTCTTATCACATCCAAGTTATAGTTTTGATTATATGCAGTTTGAAAGGTTATTAAAACTTGGCAGAAGTCAATTGTAAATTTTACAGTTTTGATAAATTTGACGTAAACATTGTTTTGTGTCAATTGCCATGAAAAATGTTTTGGTTGCAGAAAATCAATGCTTTCTATGAAAGTTGCTCATCATCTCCAAAGACCGTCATATATACACAGAAATTAAAAAGTGCTGTGCAGGGGAAACCTCAGAGGTTGACCTGTTAATATATAAACCGTAAAACACATGCACTGCGCACAAAGTCACAACTGGAACCAAAATAATAGTCCATGTTGTTTTCTGGACTGGGCCCAAAACAGCAGGTGCAGCAGCTAAAAAGGGGGGGGGGAGTTCAGCCGGTGGAAAGTTCCAGTGAAAGTGAACACGAAAAAAAAGCAACTCTGCTCCAGTAAACGATACCAGCACCTCTTCAAAACTCCTTAAACAAGCCTGAACAGGAGCTTTACTGTAAGAACGCACCATCGATAAACAATCAAGGAAAACGAACCTTCGGGCCCTGGCATGGTTCCCTGTGCAGACGCTGCAGCTTTTACTTAGTTATATACGTAAGTTGGTTTTTACACCAGCAGATTACAACGATGTGGGTTAACCGCTACACAGAGTTTAGTTCCTCTACAGTTGTGACTCACTGACTGTTAATAAGAATCAAAACACACCAGAGAGATGAAGTAACGTTTCCAGAGAACAAGTGAGTTTCAGATGCACAGTTTTTTTCTCTGGACAAACAACACAAAGACAAACGACCTCACACAAAACTTTCTAAGATACAGAAAATTAAAATAAAACATTTACCATCTCAGGTTTCAATATATCAGACATCATGAGATATCATATTTGTTTTCAGTGCTAGATTCACGTGATAATGCCGCCTTCTTTTTGTTGGAAGATTTTTTCCGTCACAGTTTCTGTTCTTTAATCTAATCTGAATAAAATGTGAGAGATTCACAGCAGCAGAACCAGATATGATCTCATTTCACTCTGATCTGTCGGCTCTGCTTCTCCTTCCCAGCAGGACACCCTGCATGCTGCTTGGTTTTCATCCAAACAATATCGAAATTTGTTGTGTCTTCCACTGTCCTCGAAAAATTCCCGAAAGCTACATCCCACCAGCTTAGAAGAAGATGTGCCTCGACCCGATCTGACAAACAGGGAACTGTTCAAAAGTGAGTGAAATGTGGCTCTGGGTGACACAGCAGCAGACGGGCAGGTGAAGAAGACGAGCACACAACTGCACAAAACAAGAAATGAGGAAAACAACTGCATATTAAGAGATACAGAAAATATCTACAGTGTGAAAATGTAGTGTTATTAAAGCAAAGGCACTGACTTGTGTTACAGTCCAAACCCCCACGGCCCAAATAAACCTTATGGTATTTCTCACAGCCTCAGGGCCCCGTCCCCTTCTCTGCACAGCAGCAAGGATTTCTTCATGTCTGCTTTTCCTTTTTTACAGATCTATTTTATGGATACTCAAAGCAAATCTTAGAATATGATTTCCTGGAAATCACGTGGCTCTGCAGATGTGTTTAAACTCTGTTTGCAGAGGGTGGGAGCAGCAGTTAATTAATGGATCGTGCTTCATATTCAGAAGCTTTTGTTGACGTCGTCTCTGTGGTTTTGTCTCTTTGCCAACTCTTGCCTCACAACAAATTTCCCCTTGTGGGACAATAAAGATAACCGGTAACCTCTAACACAGATTTAAGTTTTGTGACTGTCACAATCCCTGAAATAAAACGTCACAATAGCTCGTCTGTGCAGGAATCTTATTACGAGCATGGACTTGCTCACAGCGTCAGGATGTGCAGGTTACTCTCACATTAGTGTCTATGGGTCATGTTGGGGAGTTGAAATGTTGAAACTATCGATTTTGGGTCAATTGTAAAAGAAAGCGAGTCGTTTATGTGAAGTAACATTTCTCTTTTAACTGCAGCTTCCCCTGGAACACAATGAATGCTTTGTCCCGTACTGCTTTTTTAAAAAGAGGAACACGACATTCGTTCTTACTCAACATGTGAAAATGCGTAAAGGAGAAGGTCAGTGAGCTTCTGCTCGTGTGGAAGACGTAGTTAACACTCGTCCTCTTGTTTCCTCATCTCGTTTCCAAAGAAGATGTCCAGAGAGATTTTGTTGACGATGCCAAATGTCATTGTGGATGTGCTGTAAAAAAACCAAAAAACATGTGATCTCTGCAGCGGAATCAAAACGTTAAATCCTGCTTCACCTGAAAGCTCGGGACATTTCTGTGCTTATTCTGGGTCTTTGCAAAGAGTCGAAGAGTCTCAACATCCGTCCACCCACTTTCGAGGGGATCTGTCCAGTAATGGTTTTGTAATGCTGCTAACAGACAAATAAATAAACGGATGAAAACAGAGGTCAAGTGTGGGTTCATCACCACGACTCAACTTAGATGATTAGATTTGATCAAATGAAATAATAGGACCAGCATTGAGACCGATAATGATATAAATTCCCGTCCTTTCATCCTGAAACTCACTGAAAGGCTGTCGGGAAATCACAGTTTAACCTCACTCGCCCTGTCGCAGCGTGATAACGTCTATTATCTCTTGTCTTGGCAGTAACTACAGACTTCTGGCTGAAAGAAGTTTCTCTGCTGTTGCTCAACAACTCCCACACTCACAGATCGACATCTACTACTTGGGAGCGTGCACACACAAGCGTAAAATTCCCACTCAGCACTGACATCAACGAAAAAAATGTGTGAAACGATGTAGATTAAAGATTAAATATCGGGGCTTACTGTACAAACTTCAGATTTCTATCTTATTATTGATGTGCGTCTCAGACAGTCCAGTCATGAGCAAGTCGTCATGTAGAAACACAGAAAGAGGACGAATCAAAGATGTGTGTGAAAAACAGGTGACTGCCCCGAGGTGAGAGGGGTTCGTTGATTACGTCTCTTTATTACTGAACCGATTTCCATGAAACTTGGTGGAAGGATGTGATGTACGTCAGGGAATTAGGGCCCGATTCGTTTTTTGAGGGTCGTTTAAAGGACGAATGTCTATGAGTGAGTGCAAATTGGTGCAAATCCAAAGAGGTAAGTTCTGGATCGAGTGAATTTAAATGAGGTTTAAACTCTGACTGAGGGACTTTCCAGGTAAATGAGAAATCAACGCACTTCACTTTCACTGACAAGGACATTTCAGAAAATCTTTGCAGTTGATTGAGTAACAAAATAGTGAAAAGGTTTTGAGTATGATACGGTACAGTACAGTATGATATATGATATGATATGATATGATATGATATGATATGATATATGATATGATATGATATGATATATGATATGATACGATATGATTGACTATTAAGCCCAAAGGAAATGCTTGTGCCAGTTTGATCGAAGATTAGAGCAATAATATACAACAGAGTGCAACGCAATAAAACAATGGAGTATTAATATAATGAATTCATATAAGTGATAATAAAAAATAAAAATATAAAGTGTATTTTAAGTAAAAATAAAAAAATAAAGTGTATTTTAGGTAAAAATATAAAGTGTGTGCAGAGTAAATGTAGAACCGGTGCCCATAGAAATAACAATAGTAATAAAATAATTTATGTGAGACAGTAAACTAATACTAAACTAATTACACTGATAACAGGAATAAGTCACATGGACGTCATGCTGCACATGATATTGAATGTTGTCCTCCATCCTGCTTGTCCTCATCTGCACGGACTGTGTCACTTTCATGGAAAGTTGGATTGTGTAAAGCGTGGAAGGTATTTCTCAATTCACTTTACCAGATAACTGGCCTCAGGGCGAAATCTGACAAGAGACACAAGAAGACGTTGGCGAGGAACCCAGAGGAGCGGAGGAGGAAAGAGGCGTCCGCCCGGGCACGTGTGCCAATACTTTCCAGTCAATGTGCCGATCACACTTTCATTTTCACTTGCACACCTGTATAAATGTACCTGCAGCTCTTCCCTTCTCCTCACAGCAGCAGCTTCACTCACTCCTGAACAGAAGAGCCTCTGAACCCTGAGCTCACTCCTACGAAGACATGGCCTCTCGACTTGCTGCAGCTCTGCTCGTGCTGGGCCTCATCTGCACTGGGTTTGCAGGAGGTAAGACACAGAGAGACAATGTTAGCTGCTCAGATTTTAGATTTGAATGTATCATTGCATGCGTCTGTTTCATTTACCCCCCCCCCCCCCAAACCCCCAGTGAATTAGATTCTCTTTCTCCCTGCAGCTGAGGTTGCGGTGGATTGTTGTCTGAGCACCACGGACAAGTTTTTCCCGCTGATAAGGATTTCAACCTACACACTGCAGCAAGCCGGGGAGGGCTGTGACATCAGTGCTACTGTGTAAGTATATTTACACCATGTTTACATGTATTCATTAGTCAAAGGGAAAGTCACAGTACTTTGTTTTTCAATTTCCTTCCAGTAATGATTGTTTCCGTTTTCAGGTTCATTACGAAGACTAAAAACACCATCTGCATCGTCCACCCCAGCGAGTCGCACAAGAAAAACAAATGGGTGAAAGCTCACATTGAACATCTGGATAAAAATAGAAAGGCACAGAAGTAATGAGGTAAATTACAAAATGAGCTAAACTTTACAAACAAAAAGTGCACAAAGCGTTTCTTGCATCTGCTAATGAGTCACTGCACATCTTGTTTTGCAGGCATGCGGAGAAGTGGACTCTGGGAAAAAGATGACAGCTGAAGAACCAGATTCATTTCCATCTCTGTTCACAGACTGGGAGGATATTTATTTGAGCTTTGTTTTCTGTGATGCTGTAAATTGTCCCGCTTCAACTCATGTGCTCACCAATCTCTCATAATCTCTTTCGGGTCGTTTATTTCAAAGTTAACTAATATTTTTTGTATCTTTTGTAACAACAACGGCTAAAATACTTTTATTAGACTTTTGTAAATGATGGTGCGACCCCGCTCTCTGTGTCTCTCGTCCTCCTGGGGGGTCTCGACCCCTAGATTGGGAAACCACTGCACTAGACGAGCAGCTGGAGGAGATCAGACTGAATGTTATTCAGTCATATTAATGAGGATGTATTGAGTGAGCCTCCATGACAGTGACTCCAGACACTGGTTTGATGTACAGTTGTGTTTCTTCTCTGTAAAACTCATTTCATTCCCATATGAAAGTAGAAAGTTACGTTATTTGCTGTTTGAGAAATAACTTGTACAAAGCATTGTGATGATTTTTGTATTGTATTATTATTTTTACAATAAAGTTTGGTATCAATCTCTAACGTCTAGTTGCCGACTTTCATTGAAACATCGTCACCTTGTTGCCGAGCAGCAGATATGAGCCCTGAGCGTGAAGCATGAATGAATCAGCTGCTGCAGAGTTTAATCTGAGTCATTTGACAAAAACAAGTCTGACTCTTCAATTTATATGTATCTATAAATTGAACTGAATTCAAAACCTTTAATATAATTCACTCTTCTTTTTCTTCACATTAAACTGTTGGTGAAATATGAGACTTCAGAGACAACAGGAAGTTCTTTCAGCCAGTTGACCTTCTCGTGTGTCCCCGAGCTCACAGTGTCCCCGAGCTCACAGTGTCCCCGAGCTCACAGTGTCCCCGAGCTCACAGTGTCCCCGAGCTCACAGTGTCCCCGAGCTCACAGTGTCCCCGAGTTCACAGTGTCCCCGAGCTCACAGTGTCCCCGAGCTCACAGTGTCCCCGAGCTCACAGTGTCCCCGAGCTCACAGTGTCCCCGAGCTCACAGCTACAAGAGTTATACTGTGAGACGACCCCGGCTGCTGGACAGCATCCTGTGGAATTCTCCCACGATGCACGTGGGCTCTGACAGCGCAGCCAAAAAGCCCCTCAATCAAAAGCAAAAGTACTCGTGATGAGTAGTTTTGTTCTCACGGTTTAGGATTTCATTGCAACTGTTTTATTATGATGAACTATTACGGCCACGCGGAGGTAAAAAAGAAATTACAGTCATAAAGTTACACACAAAGACTGTGAGAAGATCAGCGTCTCGCCTGCAGCATCTTGTCAACTTATACTTTAGGATAAGTTTCACAAATAATGAAACACTTGATATTTATTCTTGTAATAATACAACTTTTTCCTCATTAGATTACAACCTAATTCTTGTAATATCATGATTTTTTTTTTCATTGAACTATGAATTTATTTCTCTCATGAGGAATTTATTCTTGTAATATTATAACTTTTTAAAATTGAATTACAACTTTATTCTTGTAATATAATGACTTTTTTCGTATTACATTCTGACTTTATTCTTGGAACAATGCAACTTTTTCTCGTTAAATGACGACTTTATTCTCGTAATATTATAACTTTTTACAATGAAATTACGACTTTATTGTTGTAGCAATACTCTTTTGAAATCCCGTCTTTAGTCTTTTAATATTACGACTTCTGTCTCGTTAAATCACGACGTACGTCTCACACTTACAGCCCATAACCAAGATTTCTGGTGACCTCGAGCGTCTCGCTAAAGTCTTCTACCACCGTCCAGCTCCCGCTAACAAATGTATATCAATAATAAACGTCCATGTTGTTGACTCCACACTTGACATGTTTGCACGTCACGATGTTCTGCTCCGTCGGGACACCTAACCTCAACCTCGGGAAGAAACGAAACTCATTGTCCTCGTTTCAAACTCTTGGCAGAATGTCACACTTGGATCAGTTGCTCTCTGGAGTCCTGCCAGTTCTTTTCCCCCGCAGGCGAGAATGTTCATTTTTCCTGTAACTGCTTCAGCAGGGAAAATCCAAGAGAGTAAACACAGCGGGCAAACCTCCAAGGCGGTTTACAAGAAACGAGAAAGTTTCTCTGCAAAGGCTCCACAGGCTCTCAACCCGTTAGTTAAATATTTGCTCTGGTGATGCAATGAAGCCGTCAAAAATAAGTGAATGTGTTAGAGAGCAAATTAGATATTGGCGAATTTAGACATAAAGACACAACTGCTCATCACTTCCTCAATACAGACCCTCTATGCAAAGGTTGTGGAATCAGTTCCACTGCAGTCGCTGCCGTCGCTTGTCTTTCATATGGGAGTAAATCAGCATGGGAAGTGTGAAATAATGCAAGTCGAGTTTGTTCTTGCTTTGTGTTTTGTTTTGTTTCATTTCTGGTGAAACGACCGAGCCTGAGCGACAGATTTATGAGAAGACAACCGTCACCAACAAGTTCCCTGCAAAGGATCCAGAGACGCAATCTTTACCTTTATCTTTAAATCTGATGACGTTTGTCTATTAGACTGCTTCACGGCCTGTTAGCCTCGAGCATGCCTTCAGGCTGCAGCTCCTTCCAACTGACCTGTCTGCTCCTGTCCCCGAGCCGATGGCTTCTACTGGATCCGGGTTCTGATGACGTCAAACCTGGGTGCTTGTCTGGACATTTTCAAGGGGTCCCCGGGAGGCCACCGCAGAGGACAGAAGAGGACGTGGACGACATGGCTCCCGATGGAGACTCCGCTGACCAGAGCCAGGGGCAGTCGGCCACCTTGCCCACCCTTTTGCAACGCCCCTGCCCAGCAACACAAACAATGCCCTGGGAGGCCTCCAGCCGGATCATGAGATGTCCGTCCACACTCATGATTTGTCTTTTCCTTGGTCGTGGGTCCCTGCTGACATCTGTTCCTGAGCTCACAGGTGATGTCCTGCCTGCTCCTGTGTCAGTGGTGCCCGGGGGGGGGGTTCCCGACTTGACCCTCCAAGCCAATGTCTCGATCCCGTCCCACATCTCACCTATTAAGTGTTGTCTAGCTTATGATTTACTTGTACAGTGCAACTTATTGAAACATTTGTTATTCATGTACAAGTTCTCCAGGTGGGGATGGAAATCACAAACCTGACCTGATGGACTCACATTAGGGACTAGTGGTCACCGGAGGGTTAAATCAGAAAGTGTTTTCTGTGTGTTCACAGATTAGTGTGTGTGTGTGTCACATGTTTCCTGTTACCTACAAGCAGCCGAGCCTGTTTGACAAAGGCTGGGAACTGATAAAAAGAAACGAGAAGAGGGATTTTTCCCGTCTTGTTGGGAGGGGTCAAGACCTGAGTTGGACTTGACATGATGATGGAGGAGTGGCCTGTGATTTTAAAAGTGAAACGAAGTGGACAGTGTAGTGTATATAAACACTGAGACACGCGTCCAATCTGTCACCACTGAGGCTCAGAGACGACTTCACCAGCTCAGCGACCAGACATGGCTCCGTGGGGTGACTCCAAACTCTTCTCCTGCTTCTGCATCCTCGTCATCACCTGCTACTGCACAGGTGAGTCTCTTTTCTTTTGTTACACGCTAACGCTTTTATCTCCTCATCTCTCCGAAGCAGTGAAATGACTCGTGACGTGGTCTTAAGTTGTGGGTTTACAGAGATAACAGGATGTAAATGATCCAAACAACTCGGCACGGCTCCAAAGAGAAGCAGCTACTTCCTTTTCCTTCAGTTCACACCGTGCACACACTAACTTTTAATCAGAGTAAAACCAGACAGAAATCTAATTAATTCCAATATGAAGAAACATATTTCTGAGTTAAGTACAATGCATAAAATATGTTAAAACATTATGTAATAATGATTATTACCTTTTAGTGCAAGAGAGCAAAGTAAACACAGTGAGGCTGCAGAGGGAAGCTGCTGGCGTTTCCCTCTGTTCAGTAGAACTGTAGGTGGAAGTTCAACATTCACTCTGAATTACAAGTGACAATGTGTGTGTGTCTGTGTCCTGACAATGTGCCCTTGAGCAAGTTGCTGACTCATTTCCTTCTCAGATTTTTGGAGCCACTACAGTATTTAGATAAATTGATGGATCGGCTAATTATTGCAACTCTCTCAAGATATTTTTTTAAATGCTTTAAAATGCTTTTTAAACATTAGAGCAAGGATTGAAAAATGTTTTACTTGCATTTGTTGTATTTTTAACTCTAACGATGCATTTTAATCCTTAATAATTTGCTTTTTACGAGGCAGAGGCCAAAGAATTAGAGAAAAACACTGAATAGAAGCTGCCAAATATATTCGAGTATGTTTTGAAACTGTGTTATGACCAATCTCATTAAAATACATACACACGCACACACACACACGCACACACACACACACACAGCAGCGTACTTTAAACAACCTCATAAACAAAAGAGCTTCTGCATCTAAATATTGGTTGTATAAATGGTTTGTATATAATAACGTCAGCTTTGTGTGTCGCTTACAATGACTCTAACAGAAAGCGGCTCCTCCTCTGTGTTCACACGTTGTTGCGGTGGAACGACGACACCCTGAGCTCACAGAGGGACACAGCCATAAATCATCTCATAGGTCAAACTCATCTCCTCTTCTTTGTCCTTCAGTGACAGTCGCTCAGATCCCCATGGACTGCTGCCTGAGCGTCAAGAACAAGATGATAGAGAGACGACGGATCGTGGACTACAGTCTTCAGACCAGTGGACACGGCTGCTCTATCGATGCCACCATGTGAGTTCAGTGCAGTGTTTAACATGTTTAACCAGCGGGGGGGGAGGGGGGGGTTTCATCCATCTGACCTAAATGACCTGGTGTCGTTGCAGCCTGCTGACCATACGAGGCCGGAGGCTCTGTGTCCCCACCAACGAACCCTGGGTCCAAACAGTGATGAGCCACGTGGACCGCCAGAAGGCACGGTGCAAGGGAAGCTGCAAGGTACCCGCACTCAGCTGCTCTGACCTCACATCTCAAACTAATGTTTTAAAAAAAAGCTGCAAACTAAAAAATTGTAGCACTGATTCATTTATTGTGTGTTTGGTTTGTTGACAGAGCAAACGCGGGGCCCAAGGGAGGCGTGCTTGACCTCTGACCCCTTCAGCCACCTTGACGACAACATCGGGCCTCCACGAGTCAGGGAGGAGACGCAGTGACTCAAACCAATTTAAATAATAAATCGTTATATTGAGAGGATCTTCTTATACTAAACAGCCATTTCTCTATTTTTGTAAAATGTTTATGTTTGTAAGATACATTTTTCTTTGAGTGGCAAAAATATAAATTAAAAATTGAGTTGTTTTTATACTTTTAAACATTTTATTTTGGGCATTTTTCCAAGGAGTGTGGAATCGAAAAATGTGAATGAGTGAGTGTGTGGCTCATCAAACTGTGAACAACTGAACTACTCAGGCAGCTGCAGATTGTTGGAATGGATTCGAATGATTGTTGAACATTTTTCAGAATAAAACGAGTTTCCTGCCAATCCTGACAATGTCTCTGGTTCTTTGTTGGTGAAACTAAAGTAAATAATCTTTATTATTTTTCTGTTTGGTTTCTTTGAATCTCGTCCCTGCTGGAGATAAAGTTGGATTTTATGTCCGTTTAGTTATTTCTTGCTTTACATCATCACATCATAACCACATCGTGTCGTTCTTGGTTCATATCCCATCTGAGCCGTAGTTTTGATATAACTCTGCTGACAAACAAAACAAAGTGTGAAAAGCTCTGTGGAGTGTGTGTTGAGGACAAAAGACACAGGAGCCGCGCAGGTTTGTGATCACGTGAGCACTT
Source organism: Hippoglossus hippoglossus (assembly GCF_009819705.1). Classification (NCBI taxonomy): domain Eukaryota; kingdom Metazoa; phylum Chordata; class Actinopteri; order Pleuronectiformes; family Pleuronectidae; genus Hippoglossus; species Hippoglossus hippoglossus. The sequence continues at coordinate 2,145,489 of NC_047159.1, read as the reverse complement.
TGTTATTGAACATCCACAGTAGTTTGATAAGGTCGTACACATCCTATATCCTGGACACAGAGAGAAGAGCGGGGTCGCTGACGCCGAAGGTATTTACAGAGCGAGGCAGAGAGAAACCAGACGACTCACAACTCAAATCAAAAAGCTAATCCGTCTTCGCCTCCTCGTCTCTCTGGTGTCGTCACTTTCTTTCTGCTCCGACCACCAGCCGCGTCAACTCCTTCTTTCCAGTCCGCAGGTTGTTAGCACTGAAACTAAAGCTTATACTTGCTTCCTGTATGAAACAGAAAATGCATTAATAACATTTACACATATAGATCTATGGCAGAAATTAACCACTGAAGGGTTTAAATATATTTACACTTCAGCGAGAATTAAATATTAAATCATTTTGGTGAAGTTCAACGTTTAAAAAAAAAAAAAAAAAACTGTACAATAATGCAACCAAGAGAGGAAAAACAAAATGGAAGAATTATATCCCATGTAAGTTTTTCAAAAACTACACAAGCATTCATTTATTTAATAAATGTACATTGATTTCACCTGTTTTTAAATGTGTAATATGTTTGGACCGGGCATCTGTTCACACTCTATTGCCTTAAGTTGTACTTTTCTCTCAACTCATTAGGAACCTAAGGCCACATTTGACACCGTGTACGTCCGAGCACAGGACCGCCCGTAGAGCCGCCGTCACAGACCGTGCTGGGGTTTAACCTCTCGACGTCAGAAGAGATCAACGCCTTCTGTTTCTTCACTGTTCTCTGAAGTCCAGAATAAACATCAGCTTAGATGCATGTGTAAAATAAACTGTAACGTCAAGACGAATGTTTGGGCCTCAAGCGCTTTAAGGCATAAATAAGATCACCGACCCCATTTTTCTAAATGCAAAAAAGTAATTAGCGATACTTTAAAAAAAACAAAAAACAGAATCACACTCGGCTGGCGTACCTGTCACTCACCGATAATTTCAACTGATAATTTCTTGCCAGCTTTTCCAGGATTAACAACTCTAGCTTAAATTGCTTGGGACTTGATGGAAATGGCAAAAAAAAAAAAAAACACTTTTCAATGTTAAAAGGAAGTTAAAGAAAAATCCTGGATCGGCCCCTAAAGTGAGTTCTTCCTCGTTCCATCCTTCCAGCAAGTTTCGAGGACACGTGTTCAGTAGTTTAACAGACGGGGGGGGACACAACATCCTTGGCGGAGGTGGAAAGACATCTTCGCTGCTCATTGGACGTGTCCCCCTGTTTTCTGTCCATTTAGATACTGGCAAATTAGCATTTACAAAAAAAAGACAGACTGATCAAACTGCACCGAAGCATTTGGCTCGTTCGTGTCTTCAGATTAGATTAGAGATCAGATTTTAGGGGAAATAGAGAGTTTAAATGCACCAAAACCACATCAGCCATTTGCTCAACCCAGCTACAAGCAGAGAGGAAGAGAGAACATCCATCGCTTCTTCTCCAAAGAAACAGGAGCAGTGATCGGGGACGACAGATGGGGAATGAAAAAACGTTTTCACTTGAGTTAAACAGGCGTCTGAAAACACCGCAGCGAGGTTTTATCCTTTATCCAGAATCATAATAATAAGAATTTGCCGAAAACAAACACGTCTGCAGAGGTGGAACAAGTTTTGCTTTTACATCAACCACCTTAGATCTTCCCCGAAAAAAGTAAAAAGAATAAGGATTCGCCGACTCTACGTGAATTAAAGTCGTCAGTCGGCACGAAGCAAGCGACGGGACATCGAACCAAACCGTGTTCAGAGTGCGGCACAGCGCGGTGAAAGTAAAGACGGTACGGCAAAGTGCAGCTAGGCGTGGTGCAGAGCATATATATATCATACGTGTGTCGGCCCTCCGTGTTTAGTTGGAAGTAAAGATGGATGTTGTTCACACGGGTTTTTAAACTTGTGTCACTGCTGAGAGAGAAGAGCGTCTTCCAGAGTCTTTGGGTTCGGTTTCTCGTCGGGTCTTTTGGTTGTTTGGATGTATGCATGCGTACTTGTCTCGGATGAAGCCTTGGAGTCGACGTGAGTTCGTGTTTGAGGCTGCATGCTTCCCTTGCATATGTCTGTACAACGTTTGAACAATCGTCATATGTTTATTTTCAGTTTTCCCTTTTTCAAAAAGCAGATTTTTTTAACGCGTGTCCGGAGCTGTTTGCCTTCGTCTTTGACTTTATTCCCGTCTCGGCTGCGGCTCAGCAGAGGCCAGCGGCGTCCCGGCTGTCGTCCATGCTGTTCAGGGTGACGTAGATGATGGGAACCAATCCCCGCGTGGAGCCCAGGGAGCAGAGCAGCCAATCGGGATCGGCTTTGCTCAGGACCAGCAGGACGTCGCCCTTGCTGAAGCTCAGCTGTCCGGGCTCGGTGGCGATGTGGTGGCACAGAGCTCGGACTTCGCTGAGGAGCAAAGAGAGGACGTTAGATTCAGAGCGGAGCCGGAGAGATGAGTCTTAAACACATCACCTCTGATCAAACAAAGCTGCTCAGTTACTGCATTTCTTCTTCGTCTTGTTGGATTTAAACTCTCTGGTTTTTGGGCTGAAACTGTGACGGATATTTTCTTTTCTGAACCTCTGTTCTTTAAAATGCAAATTCTTTCCAAAGATATTGAGTACATTTCATTTTAAACAACTTTTGGACACTTTAACTACCTTCACACATGATATGTACTTAATTCCTTATATTCGATCAATACAACCTTATTTATACTGCATCTTTCAAACAAATCGAATGTAGTGGAATTAAAAATGAGTTGAAAACATTCTGACACTAAGCTTTAAACTAAAATAAAGCTTCCTGAAGTTGTTATTGTTTTCCTATAGCTTTATTCTGAAGTATAAAACTGGATGAGTGGAGGATCACGTGTTTGACGGATCAGGACGACTCGCTCACCACAGAGGCTGTCGTCTGGCTTCAGGTGGTTGAGTCCACCTCGGGGGGGGGTGTGCGTTCTGGGCGGGAGGAGTCTGAGGCTCCGTCTTCTTCCCGCTGCCTCCTGCTCCGATCGTCTGGGCCACGAGGTCGAGGACGGACCTGTCCAGACCGAGCCAACCCGACGGAGGCCTGAGGGACGAAGGAGAAGAAGACTGATCATACCGAGGGCTGAGTTAGATCAAGGTTGAGACTTGAGACTTTAAAGATGAGTCTAATAATTCTGTATTTATCTCAGCTGCAACAAATCCCAGGAAAACACTTTGGCTTCTCTCCAGTCACTTGTGGAAGATAATGTGTGAACTTGTGTTTTTAATGTACTTCAGAGTCTGAACCTACCTGCTCCTCTGACTTCTCGCCCTCTGCTCAGCTGCCTCCGCTCTGGAAGGAGAACCGAGACTCGCTCCGAAGAGCCTGCCCCAACGCAAACTCTGTCCCTGTGAGGGGCTCTCCACCCGGGCTGCAGCCGGGGCCCCGGTGCCCGTGACCTCCACAGGTTTTGTCTCTTTCTCCTGGTTGAGAACAGACTCGGGGGGGCTGCCCATCCACGAGGGTCTCCCCCAGGGTCCGCCCGACTCCTCGCTGGAGCTACTGTTGCTCTTCCTGCTCCTGCAGCCCTCCCCTTGTTGGCTTGACTCTGCCCCCTCCACCACGCCCTCCCTGGTGGGCGGTAGCCGGCCCTGTCGTCTCGCCGATGACCTCTTCCTCTTCTCGGTCTTCACAAACTTGGTCTTCTCCGTGGATTGGTCGATGTAGACCTGGGAGGACTGCATGAGCTGGTACCACCACCCGGCCTGTCTGTCCTGCCACTGACGCCCTTCTTCAGCTGGATCCTTCTCTTTCCTCTTCCTCCGGTCCTTCTCTTGTCCATCCTCCCCTTCTCCCTGGCTCTCCTGGCCCACACCTTTCACCCTCTCCTCACTTGTCCCCCTCTCCTTCCAAAGATTGGAAAACCCTACCTCCATCGTCGACTGTCTGCTAACAGGTCCGGCTGTCATGCTCTCCGTTGCGTCCCCCTCCTTCCTCACACTCGATTTGAACCCCCACCCCTCCCTTCTCGACTTGGCTCCTTCCATCCTCGGCCACGTTCCCTCCCGTCTCAGCCCCGCCCTCTCCTTTTTCAGCTCGCCGCTCGAGTCTCTGACCATTTCGCTCACGGTGGTGCTCCACCCTCGCATGAGCTGGAAGGTGGAGCGAGCCGACTGGTCGACGCTCTGGCCCGCAGAGCACAGCTGCTCCTTGCGACGCAGGTGCTCCTGGCCCTTTTGGAGGAGGTGCGGCTCGAACAGGAGGTCCAGGTCGAAGGGGAGCAGCGACAGCGGCTGCAGCAGGAGGAGGAGCTCCTCGAAGAGAGGCTGGCAGGCGCCCTGCGACAGGGGAAGGAAACCCCACGGGTTGTAGTGTGCCGCTATGATATCTGAGGAAAGGGAAACAGAAAGAATCAGAGGCGGATTCAAGACTCAAGAGGTGTTTGGAGATGATAAACAACGCACACGTTATCTCACCTTCATGTGTGTAGAGGTGATTGAACCAGAACTCCAAAGATTTCAGGCTGAAATAGACGATAAGTCAAACATTAAAACTGCAGCAGAATGAAAGAAGATAACTGCAGGAGGCCAACGAGACCTTTCACCACCCAAATCTAATCAGTTCATCCTGAGGGCTAAGTGGACGCTTGTGCCAAATATTAAAGGAATCCCCTTAAGGTGTTTTTAAGATAACATGTTCACAAGGTTAAACGTTTGACCTTTTACCACAAAAAATCAAATCAGTTAAACTGAGGAAATTCCCTCGAGGGGTTTTTGTGACATTGTGTTGACAAGAAGGAAACAGACGCACAACCTCAAAACACAAAACCTCCGGTCACTGGAGGAAAGTAGTGAAGTGAAAAACATCATTTTGACCATTTGACCGAACTTCCAACTTCCAGGTTCTCAGTCATTATCCCAGTGAAAGAGGAAACTGCTGGAAGGAGAAGTGACTCACTTGAGCAGACCGAAGATGAAGGAGTTCATCCTCATGCTGTGGCTGCTGAGCTCGGAGAACTGGCTCACCTTCGAGAACAAGCTGTGGAGGACGCGAGTGGACGGGCCTGACAGGAGACAAACGGAAAGACTCACACACACATAACAGGGCTGCTTGTTCTCATGACACAGTAACTGTCCTGTGACGGTAAACACAAGAATGAACTAGGAAACCCCAGGTCTTTAGATATTCATGTCCTCCTCCTCGTCCTCACCCAGCTGAGTGGAGGCCTCCACCAGGCTCCAGGGCTGACAGCGCCGCTGCCCGATGATCAGGTCCAGCACGTAGGCCTTCAGGCCGTCCTGCAGCACGTCGTGCAGGGCCGGGCACAGGTACTTCAGGATGAGGTGCCCCACGTTGGGACTCACCCAGCTGTTCCCCAGCTTCGCCTGGAGAAACGTTACGAGGGATACAGGGAAAGTAAAGGGACATGTGAAGATATGGAACTTTGGATTTAGGCTTAAGAAAGAAACAGATTGAATTCACTGATTCTCTGCATCTGCTTCTCTCCTCTTCTCAGGAGGAGATTTATCTGGAGCCTCGTTTGTTTAACGTCTTATTGGCTCCGAGATAAAAAACAAACTCACAAGGGACCAATTATATGTCTCATATTAAATATCAGTGATTGTTGCCTGGTTCGTTCAAAATAAAATCAAGTAACAGATCAATTACAAACCAAACAAAAGATGTGACTGTTACAGATTCACCGACACACTGATGCAACACCGTAATAATAAGATAAAAAGACTTAAGACATAAGTATCATGATATAATATAATAAGTATATAGCAATAAATATCTTTCCTTCAAACACATGAACACACGTCACACGATCCCTGACTACAAGAGGAACTCAGGTAAGAGTTCTGGCGCCATCTGTCTGTGAGATTTCTGCACTTCACCTGCTGGAAGGTTCACGTTCTTTTAACTCAATCATTCTAAAACTGTTTCTTTATCAACATTAACATTAATCAACCATTGATGAACATTCACCTTCACGTCTGGATCTCGACTGGTTCCGAAATGAGCCACAATCAGATCCACTGCTGTGTTCACTGCTTTCACCAAAGCTGGAGAGAGAGAGGAAAACAAAACATGAATCTCAACCTTTGACCTCTAAAGTTATAATCCGGTTAAGTGAATGAACTAAATTTTAAGAAATTCCCTCGAGGTGTTTCTAGAAATTAAATGTAAAAAATAAAGTTACCTATAGGTTTATAACAAACTGTGCCTCTTGGCGGCTGATGGATAAAAACACACCTCTTGGAGGGTGTATCTGAAGTCAGGGTGAGAAAGGTTCAGTAAATGGCGTCTTGCTCGAGGACACTTCAGCAGTTAGGGAGTAAAACCTGGATGCTCCTCATGAAGGACTTCTTACGACCCCCTGCTGCTTCAACGGGCCTCTAATGACGCTCCTCGCCGTCGAGTGGCCTCTTCACACGGAGGACGGCTCTCTGGTGAAACACCCTCACCCCCACCGCACCGCGTGGACATGTGGCGTCTGTGATTCTCCACAGAGACTAAATTCACAGAGATTCACCGACAGGTCTTTTCTAACGTCAGAGAGTCAGAGATACAAGCAACCACTGAAAATCTGTTTTCTGGTCATTTTAACTATAACTTATTACGATGTCTCACTGCATCAATACCTTTATAACCTGGTATCACGTGACTGCAAATCGTAAACCATAAACACAGATAATGAGATATCTGTGATAGGCTCATATCGGCTGAGATCAGAAAACTGATATATCAAGACAGAAGCAATTGATCAGATAATCACACGACTATAAACCTCAGAAATAGAGAAATAAATAAATGTAGTAATACAGAAATAGCCTCTTTAATCATGGACTGTATGTATAACTCTGCACTAGTGTCGTACTAGTATGAAGGCTTGAGTTTGACCAATCGGGATGAAGTTCATCCACTTTTTTTTAATAGGAACTTATTTTTCTGAACTTAATTATTTTGATAAAGTGATTAAATTCCTTCGCTTCTAAAAGTTCATGTGGAAAAGTTCCCGTTGTCGAAGAGAGAGACCGAGAGATGCTCCACAAATACAGACTCGCTGAGTGAATGAAGGCAGCGGGTTACACACACACTATATATTAATATATATATATATATATATTAATATATATAGTATATGTAACTAAGCAGCAGGGCCTCACCTCTCTTCAGCGACAGGTCCACAGAGATGTGGGTGTGTGAGGAAGAGCAGGAGGACGATGAAGAGGTGGCGTCGGGGGAGAGGCAGAACTCCTCCGGCGGCTTCTCGGTCATGGAGAAATAGTCCGGCAGGAAATCGGTGTAGCTCTGCTGCAGCTTAGCTGATTGGCCGACTGCGGAGACACACACGTAAACACACAATAAGACACAACACAACATCAACACACATCAATTCGAAGCATGAGAAGCATTTTTCAGGATCAGCAGGTGTGACGTGGAGAAAAAAACACTTTTACAAATCGTCATAATTCTGACAATAAGACAATTGGCACCATTAATCCGTCCCAGCGTGTAGCCACAGGGCGCCGCTGGGAAATCGAACACGTTGCGCCTGGCAGGCCGTGTCCCCCCGCCCCTTCGGGTGTCAGTGTTGCCGGACAGGACGGACGATCCTACGCCGGAGACCCTCTCCAGCCCCAGTGGGTTTCGCCGGCGGTACTCCCTCCATTTGAGGGCTTGAGGAGAGAGGTGGTGAGCTGTCAGGGAGGGGGGGGGTGTTTAGATCATGACGGAGGGGGGTAGTGGTTTATTGAGAAGATGGATGGGTGAGATGTTTGGGGTGAAAGAAGAGGAAGAGGAGGAAAAGGTGAAGAAGATACAAGTCCATGCGTGAAGGGAGGGAAGACAGAGAAAAAGAGAGAAAGATAAGAGATTCTTCTAAAGAGACATTTAATTTATATCTGTGACGTGAAAACCTCAGATGTTTGTTTCCTCATGAAAACGTCACAAAAACGATCAAAATTAAATGTTTCGTTTTCTAAACTTTGGGCAGTGAACTGACAAAAAAATCAATTCAGGATCAAAACAGGAAGGAAATCGAGAGTTTAGAGATCAGATGTAAAGTCATGAAGAACAGAACAGGAAACATGACCACAGACACAGAGCGGACAGAAAGAGTGGAAAAGCTCATTCCTGCTTTTACAAGAGATTTTTTTCTGTTTCTGAGTTTCTCCTGTGAAGCAGCAGCAGCAGGTTGTCGGGTCCCGACTCGTTCACACCAACAGGAACATGTGGGGAACGTCCAGACGAGGGGCGGAGCCTGTAGAGCAGCAGGGGCGGAGCCTGTAGAGCAGCAGGAGGCCGGACATGACGTATAAACTCTGCTGTGGAAAGATCAGTGTTGTTGTTTACAGCTCATCCACACCGGCGTCGGCCCTCATCACCAAAAGATCTGGAACCTCCTCGTGTTTCCAAGTTGACGTCTTCGTCTTCTACGTGTACGGCTCCTCTTCTTCATCCTGAGATGTTTGTGTTCTTCCAGTTTCACGTCCGTCACGTGTTAGAAACCTCATCAACACGTCCACTCGCTCACTGGGACGCTTCAGGACATTGTCCTGCTGTTTCCTCACATGGACTCACTCTGACTTTTTACAGAAAATGAGCAACTCAACATAATTTGATCCTCATTATGTGAACACAAAACAAAGATCAAAGAAGTTATAATAAAAGTTATAATATAAATAATGCTAAATGTCTTTTGAACCAAACCAGGCTCGAGATCTTAACGGAAATATTGTTGGAGTTTGTTTTTTGTCAACATTTACATTGTGACTTGTATTTCCTTGAGCACCAGCAGCTTTCACTCTTGAGAACACAACATGAATAATAATAATAATAATAATAATAACTTCTGGAACCTACCATTCTGTGTCCTGGCTCCAGAGCCGTTGCTTCCCTCGCCGTGTTTCCCAGAGTCCACACATCCCAGTGGACTCAGCGTGTCACTGTGCAGCGCTGGTAGACTCGTCGGAGCTCCACGGTGGAAGCAGTGTCCCTGCACCGCCGGCAGCATGGGCGGCACCGCCCCCCTCTTCACGCCCAGCGATGGAGGCGGGGGGGTCGACGGTGCTGAACCCCCTCCCTGTTTGGGGGAGTGCAGGGGGCTGAAGCCGGCTGACAGCGGGCAGGAGGGGCTGTGAGGCGGCTGAGGGCTGGGGCTGCAGGTGGAGCAGGTCCCAGAGCTGGGCGCCCCCTGGAGACGAACCGGGGAGTAGCTCCCGAGGGGCGAGGGACGAACTGATCCAGGGGGAGGGGCTTCCCCAGCCAGAGCCCCCTGGTAACTGTGCACATTTTCAGCTGCATCCTCCCCATCCTCCCCCACCGCACCACCAGAACCAGAGCCGGAGCCGGAACTGGAGCGGGCCTGCATCCCCGAGACGTAACCCGTGAGCAGGGGCAGCAGGGGCTTGGGCTGGGGGGGTTTAGAGGCAAACGTGTGGTGGAAGGTGAAGGGCTGGATGGGGAGGGTGGTGGGCCGCTGGTCCAGGCTGTACCGGACCACCGCCGGCTGACTGTCCGAGGAGCTGGAGAGGCCCCCTGGAGGAGAGGAGAGGAAGAGGTTACGTTTCTATTTCACAAATGATTAAAATTAAAACATCTAGATCTAAGCAAGTAAGAAATAGACATAGCAACAAATGTTCAAATAAATAAATCATGTCCAGGACGGAGTATTTATCGAGTCCAACCTTTTTCTTATATTTCATCAAAACATTTTGTGAAATCCTTCAATAACCCAGTTTTTATCTCGTGACTCAGCCAGAACAGGTAAACTAAATCAAAGCAAATAAAGTATTTAAAATAATCTGCACCTAAAAAACACGAAATTAGAAATACCTCTCAGAATAACACAATATAATTCACGAGCACCACAATCTGCCGCCTCCAAAACTTTCCCCATCATAACCTTCAAATTTGTTTTTCAGGACATTAGAGTGAATTGGTTTTACATGGGTGTACCTAATATACTGGTCACTTCTCAGTTCAGGCTTTAATTCACAAGGGAAACTATTATTCAATATATTACTGATTATTTATTATATATTAGTGCAGTGTTTTACCATAGCGAAGGTGCTCAAAGACATTTAAAAACATAATATTGTTACTCACATTCCAACATTACTTGAGAATAATGTATTCGTGAATAGAACAATTATGACCAAAATGGTTATCATGATTATTTTGATCAATATTAAGATCACGAATATTTGTCAGGATTATTTATTGGTTTTAAAGACAAAATATTTTACAGCCTGTTCACATTGAAACAACAGAGCTGCCTTCACTTCAGTGTTGTGCTACTTTCTGGTTAATGTACGAATCCGGTTGTCGGCCTCAGAGTCTTTGCTGAAGTTGAGAAAGTTTGGGAAGTTTTGTTTTCGTGAATAAAATGTCAAGATACCGTTAATAACTCCCATAACTTTCTAAAATACAAGTTGACAGTTAAAATGACTTTGTCCAACCGACAGCACTGAGATGCTTAAATTGCAGTGATAGAATAAACATGTCAGGAGGTGAAACCTGTCAATAAACGATCAAATCCTTCAGGAACATTTTCTGCAGATTCATTAACCGATGAATCGCTTCTGGACCAAACTGCATAAACACGAAGGTCGAAAATGAAACCTGAAATACAGACGAGCAGAAAACTGCCCAGTCATGAGTCACAGGGCTGAACAGGTCTGTTATCACCGTCCACCATCGACCGAGACTCTGACCGCTCCCCCACGTGCACACAGACACACACACACACACATGCATGTTCACAGAAACACACAACACACACAGACACACACAGACTTGACCTGGAGGCTCTGCAGTCAGGAGACACCAGCGAGGAGAAAGAGGCCTTATTCTGTTTTCTACCAGTGTGTGTGTGTGTGTGTGTGTGTTTGTGTGTGATCCCAGATCCCAGTGCAGTGTGTGACAGTGTGTGTATGTGTTTGTGTGTATGTGTTTGTGACGTCAGCAATGTTGCGCAAGCTGTTTGTCGCCCTAAAGCCCACCCACCAATGTCACCTGAGCTGGGTGCTGTGCTGCCTTTTGGCCACAGGAGGTGCTGTAGACACATGACGGAGGGAGGCACATGCGCACACATGCACACACACACACACACACACACACACACACACACACACACAAACACACCCATCAGGCCTCTGCTCCCACTGGAGATGGAGAAAAGAAACGCCCCCTCCCCTCTCTCCTCTATCTGCTCCGTCATCCCTCTTCCTCTCTCTCCTCACCCTCCTCCATCTCCTCCCTGCATCCTCTCTTCCTCTTTCCCCTCCCTCCCTCCCTCCCTCCCTCTCTTCATCTCTTCTCCTCCATCAGGCGGTTGCAGACCTTTTCCTTTTCACAGCATCATGTCGGCATCATTAGCGAGCGAGCTGCTTCCCCGAGGCTTTTAAAGAGGCCTGTGCGCTGCAGTGGAGCGACGCAGCTGACTGATGTGAAGTCTGATGAATAATATATTTGCTGTGCGATGCGGCGCAGCCTCTCATTATAACATTTAACCATCTCCGTGTGTGTGCGGAGACAAAGTGAAGAGCATGTATTTCAGGCCCGGGTGAGACACGCCTTGTTTTCAGAGACGACCCCCCCACCTGACTTCCACATCGTCGACCGAAGAGCTTCAAGCCATAAAAACATGGAATCCATTCTCTCCTTGAAAACCGCTGCAGGTTAATGTGTCAGTAATAAATCACTGATTTGGAAAGATGTGGACGTTAGAAGCTGATTCTTACCTTAAATATTAAATAATTAGCTTAAATCTCTATTTGCTGTTTGGAAATTGAAGTCAGTTATTCTGAGTGGGTTGAAAACGTTTACATCTACAGAATAAGATTTTCACCTCTGCCTGGGAGGTTATGTTTTCACCCCCGTTCTGTCTGTCTGGTTTTCAGCAGGAGATTAAAACCAGTGAACAGAAATCCACAAAACTTGATTAAAGGACATGGGCCAAGAAGGAATTCATTAAATTTGGGATCAGGACAAAGCGACGGATCCAGGGATGTTTTTATCACTTTCTTTTCATATTGCACGATATTAGTTTTGTATTATTTTGTCCGGGAGAATAATTCATGGATCTTGATCTTGTCATATTTAAGGGTCTGATATCTATGAGTGTGAGTAACTTGGTGCAGCTTGATTGAATTTAATTGGACAGTTTCATGAGCTCCACTGAGAGACAAAGAGTCTTTGGGTGGAGGAATGAATATCCACATTCCTGCAGACTGAGCTTCATACAGTCAGTCCACTCTGCATCCACCAGGTTCATTTAGTTCTCCAGTTACAGGACTGACATTAACAATGTGAGTAAATGAAGCAGAAAACAATACAGGCTGGTGACGGTGACCTGAGGGCAGGTGGATGTAGTTCCTAAGAAGCTGGTGTGAAGGATTTTAAAGGAAAAAGCTTTTAATTAATGACGGTGTTAATATGATGCAGCGCCTCATGAAGCTGGTTTGTTTTACTGAGATAAAAACAAAAGGTGAAAGGGACATAACTCATTTGTATTTGTGCAGCGTGTTGTCTAAATAATCAGTTAAAGAAGCTGCACAGTGAGTTTTGCATGAAATATATATATATATATATATCTCCCTTATTAAACTAAGAAATGATTTAAGGAATTCCAGTTTGTATAAATCAGTAAAAGGAGACAGCTGAGACATTCCTGTCCTGGTGTGTTTACTCATAACTGTCTCTGTTATTCCAGCTATTCCAAACACCCCCTGTCGTGTGTGTGTGTGTGTGTGTGTGTGTGTGTGTGTGTGTGTGTGTGTGTGTGTGTGTGTGTGTGTGTGTGTGTGTGTTATACCGGACACACACAGCAGGCAGCTGACACAGAGCTTTATAAGGTGAAGGTGGTGTTGGTCTGTTCTTCACTCACATAAACTGCCCATATAAGCAGCAGGACCATAATAACAGCTTTATTATAAGTGCTGTTATCATTAGTGAATATTTGGAAATTATTCTAACGTAAATTTATTTTTATTACAGCGTAATTTTACAGGTTTGAGAAACCAACTTATGATCCAAACATAGAGTCTGTAGGAATCCATCTCATCACGACGTCAATAATCCATAAACACGATTAGCTTTCATTGATGCAACAGAAAATACATATTTGCGGACAAACAGCTGCATCGTCATTTATTCGGCAGGAAGAAGTTTCCGTAAAATTCTCTGACCTTCCATTGTTTTTGGGGACGAGTTGGGCCTACAGGCGCACACACACACACACACACACACACACACACACACACACACACACACACACACACACACACACACACACACACACACACACACACACACACACACACACACACACACACACACACACACACACACACACACACACACACCTCAGCAGGGGGCGTTCTCTGCACCTTTATCTCTTCTCTCTATATCTGATTGTTATTCAGAACATGTTCGGCCCAGTTCAACCCTTCAGTGCGTCTGGAGCTGAGGACACACACTCTGCACCGCTGGGTGATACACACACACACACACACACACACACACACACACACACACACACACACACACACACACACACACACACACACACACACACACACACACACACACACACACACACACACACACACACACACACACACACACACACACACACACACACACACACCATCGACTGGTTCACACACAGCGACAGTGTAAACACAACGAAACTGCAAACATGAGATGAGAAAACATCAAAAGAAACATTTCATGTGTGAATGTTGGTGCATCTTTTTTTGTTTTTAAGTTTTTGTGTAATCCACGACGTAACACGCTGTATAAATCAAAGTTATTCATATTATCATTATTACTGTAGGTTAAAATGGTGATGTCAGCACGCACAATACAAAACGTTTTCTTCATCTTAGTATAACAGCTGCTGCTCAAAGATAAATATTGTTTAATATATATTTATATATAATATGAGACAACAGTGAACGATCATCAGTGCTGCAGTGAGGCTAATTTAATTTTTTTAAAGACAGAAGGTCAATTAACAATTGAAGTCACTAATTAGTAACTGAGGCAGAAGATGATATCTCAGTGATTGTTTCATTAAGATTAAAATGTCAGTAAGTAACTCAATTTGATTATTTGATCTTTCGAGATACACAAGTTGTTTCTTGGGGAATCTGTGAAACAGTTTTTGCGTAATTCTGCCGACAAACCAACGAACACGGGTTGAGACGAAGCCTGAGGCGACGTGAATTCATTTCAAGATAAAGAAACAAAACTCCACATGAATTTTGCCAGATGTGCAAAACAAATGATTGATGGAGCTTGTGTAGTCGTAGGTGTCGTACCTTCAGCTTTGGCTCGCGTCTCCCTGGCGCCCTCCAGGTGTCGCTCTATGCTGCCATGGCTGTAACATCTGGTGAAGGGCGCCGGCGACAGGCTCTGACTGTCAGCCTCCGCACGCTGCTCCAGGATTGGAGAGAAGTCCACCGAGGAGTGCGAGTGGGCGGAGTAAGTGGAGGAGAAAGGGTCCGCGGCTGCCTTCATGGACGGCGACCCCCCCGTAGCTCCGTTTCTTCTTTTACTTCTGGCGATCTCTGCGAAGGAGGTGACGCGCGGCGGTGGAGGCGGGGTCGGGGCGGCGCCATCACTGAGCCGGACGGGGCAGCTCAACATCCGCTCCAGAGATCCGAGCCGAGGAGACGGAGACTTGTCCAGGTTTCGGTCGTAGCTGCGCGAACGGGGACGATTTCCCGAAGAGGCTCCGCTTCCGATAAGGGCCCGGCCAGCCACAGGAGGGGAGGTGTTGACGTACACCTGGCCCTCAATCACAGCGGGAGCAGCTTCAGCCCCAACATCCGCCTGGTGATTCTTCGTCTCCTCCTCCTCCTCCTCATCATCGTCGTCATTATCATCTTCCTGAATTACGAAAAACAAGGAACAAAAGAAAAGAAAGAACAAAACAGATGTCAGACGTTCTACAACACAGCAGATTAAACAGATCAAAGTCTTTATAAAAGGAGCAAATCGAATTTAGGGCCCAAACTGTCTCAAAGCCACATTTCCAGTGACACGGTGTCACAGGCTGATGTTAAAACGCTGCAGCTCAACACAAGTGCAGATAATCCTCAGACATGATGACAGCAGATGACCCCAGACTGTGATTTAAAACCAGACAGTGGCAGACTAACACCACAGTCACAGTTATTTTAAGGTCACAGCTATTGTCACTGTCATGGGACCATTTTCAATTTATTCCATATGTTATTTTTGTGTTATTTCCTTCCTCGTTGAGTGAGATGTATTTTGACAGAATCACTTCCGTTTCGTCCCTGCTGGTTTTTTTTGATTTCTTCCATTTTCCTTCTCTTACCTGCTCATACTGATTCTCTTTACTCTTAAATAAGTAATAATAAAAATACTTTAACTAAATGTACCAACTAAATGTGAGAGATAATCCACCTGTGACAAGCTGTGTTTCAAGACAAAGGGAAAACTGAAGTAGACATGAGAGAATGTTCTGAATCTGATCATTTAGAAAATCAGTATCTTTTAGACAATTAGACACATTTTCATTAATCTTTGGTTGGCAGATCAATATATTACGATACGGCAAAAGATACCAGGCCGATATCGGCAAGTCAAGTATGTCCCAAACAGATACCACGTCTTTTAAGTGTATTAGTTTTATTCAGATAAAACTGCGATTTCCTTTTTCCGAAACTACTGGAAATGCGAAAAAGAGTCAATCGCCCCAGTTTCAAAAACCTGCATATACCTGTTGATTTTGGTGTAAACGTGTCATCATTGATTAACTGATATACGATCGTAATAAGGATCAGTTAAAATGAATAGGTCGTATATTAGCTTCGTATTTGTGGACCTGTGCATGTGGTAGTTTTCGGTTACATGGTTTATTGTATTAACTGTTTAAACCAGAGAGTCAGGATTGTCCACTCACCTTAGACGACTCTCCCTCCTCCTCCTCCTCCTCCTCCTCCTCATCCACGCCGTCCTGCTCAGCTTGCTGTCTGAACAGGAAGTACTCGCTGGGCTGAGTCGGGGTGGGGCTTCCTTTGCTGTGCTCATCGGAGCAGCTGTTGACCGACGAGCCCACGGGACTCGGCGACGACTGCGACGAAAGGTCACAGGTGACCAGCTTGTAGTAGTTCTGGGTGGCAACAACCAGACGGGCCTGGCTCTGCAGACAGGATGCAAGGTCTCCGGACGAGCCAGAATGTGGCGGGTGGTAGGAGTTGCAGTTGGCGTCGAGGTCGAGAGCCCCCTGGTGCTCCACAGAGCAAGAGCACGTGGAGGAGGTGGACAGGTGTGGTTCCCGGATGAGAGGGAAGGTGTTGCCGAGACAAGAGGGTTGTTGCTGTGATCGCGGAGGTTCGGTTGGGGAGGTGTGAAGGTCTAAATAGAAGGCCCCTCCACTTGAGTCTCGCTGGTTTCCTGCTGGGTCAGAAACAGACGAGGTGCAGGAGTGGTCAGTGGAGCTGTTGAGGTTGGTGAGTCCAGGGGCCGGCGGCTTCTCCGGTATGCCGTTGTTCATCTTATTGAAAATGGCACTGAAGTTGACGAGCACGCCGTCCGAGCTGTTGCAGGACGAGTCGCTGCCGTAGCCTTGCTGACACGCTGTAAAAGGCTCAGAGAAGGTTTCAGGAAATTGTTGAGGGTAGTTCTGAGACAATACACAGCAGGAGCAGTGTTGGGCCGAGGAGCTTGACGAGTACGAGCCGGTCTTACTGCTTCGGCCGCAGCGCATAGGATGATCTTCGTCTTCTTCATCATCGCCCCAGTCTTGCTCTCCACAATCCATGGACATGTTGGAACCACTGCTCCCGAGGCGACGCTGGCTGTCCAGACCTAAGATGTTCAGGTCTTCCAGGTGGTTGGACAGATCTGAAGCGACGGCCCTCAGGGACTCCCGTCTGCTTCCTCCCACTGAGCTGTGCAGAAGAAAGGGCTCGGAAGCGAAGCCGAGGTCGTGCAGGCGGAAAGATGCCATCCCGTCATCGAGGGCAGAGTTGGTGTCACTGTGGAGGTGGAAGGACGAGTCCTCAAGGTAACCGCTGAGGTTGTCACCATCATCCTCCTCCTCTTCATCATTGTCATTTTCGGTAGTCAGCAAGAACGGATTATGACGAAACGGATTCCTGTTCCTCGGTTTCGCCCTGGGTAAAGTGTGAGCGTTGATCAGCTGGTCCTCTGAATTGCTCGAAGTGAATGATGAATCGTCACTCGCCGTGCTGCCTCCTTTCCCGCCACCCTTCCTCTCTCTTCCTCTGTTGTGGGAGGAGCAGGAGCCACTGGAGGTCTGGATCAGGCTGCTGTAGAGCAGAGCCTCCCTCTGGAGGATGTCCCTCTCGGGAAGGGAAGTGGTGCGACTCAGACCGAGGTTCTCAGGCAGGGTGAAGGCGTTGCTCCTCTTAAGTGAGCTCCCGCAGCCACCCTGTCGCCCCCCTGACACCTGACAGTGCACCAGGGGAATGTGATGCACAATCAGGGTCTCGCCAGACAGTTTAGGAGGGCTGTCCATCATTCAAGAGGAAGGGGGGGGGGAGTGGAGCTGCAGCAGCTGAAGGAGGGCCTGTGCGGGCGGAGGGGAAGGTAGAAGTGTGATGTGTTGATGGTTGTGTTCACACTTAGTTTGTTGGGCCCAGCTCAGCAGCTCTGCCAGGGATGTGGAAGGTGAGGTCGGGGAAGTCGACACCATGGTCAGAGTGGCACATCTGGAAAACACAAAGAGACAAAGAGGAAACACTGTAGGTTATAAGTCCAGATAAATAAAGCCATTAAGGCACAGACACTCCGCGTGCAGGCCTGAGGCTACAACATTGTGGTTTTCCCGTATAACTCATTCGTTTTGCACTAAATCAGAGGAATAGAGACAAAGAGAAATACATCAACAGCAGCTGAGATATTCTGACCCTCAGTTTCCAATGTGGGTAAAGCTATGAAACCACTGGATCATAAACCATAACTCAACTGTGTCACAGGACCTGAGCTTTCTATTAAAAAGGCCGAGTGGTTCGGGTGTAAACCACATGGGTGCATACGCCTCGAGCAGCTGGTCCCCTGTTCCACTCCGTCGTCATTCCTCCACTCTCTTCTCCCCGTTTCCTGTCTCTCCATTACTGTGCTTTCAAATAAAGGAATAAAAATACCTCCAAAAAATAAATAACCTGTCCAGGCTAACGCTGAGATCACCCAGGTGAGACCACCAGGGGTCATTTACTCAGCTACAGACGACTTCTCATGCGGTCGAATCCACCCATGATGGTGGAGCTTGTTCCTCAGTGGCTCTCTGACAGTGGGGTTAGAACAGGTCCAGTGTTTATTATGAGGTTTTATGTGTTTTGATTTTCTATGGATCAAAACAGCTCTAGTAAACTGAACTATAACCATTGAGTCTTTACACTGAGCAGGGTGACTCACTCACTCACTCACTCACTCACTCACACACACAGCAGCTGACTCTCAAACACGGCTATGATCTCATCCCCATTTGCACATCACACCCAACATGACACACACACACACAGACAGACACACACACACACACACACACACACAGACACACACACAGCAGCCGTTTCCTTCACCATCATCCGTCAAACCAAAAATAAATAAAACATTTCTACAGTTCACATCTTTCTCCTTTGACGTCCACTTTGTTGTGCTAATAAAGTGTTGAGCTGATAATTACTTTATTTTTAATAGTTTAAATTTATACACTTCCTGAATGAAATTTGTTAAAAATGTTTTTTTCAAGACAATTGTCAATGTCACGCAAATACTACACACCCTTTTAAAGGTCCAGTGTATAAGACGTAGGTTAAAGGGATTCATTGGCAGAAATGGAATATAAAATAATCATATTCGAATAATGTTTTCATCCGTGTATATTTACCTGAATGTGCGAATTCTTGTTTTCATTAAGAAGAAGAAGAAGAAGAAGAAGAACTTGATATTTACATCGGGAGCAGGTTATGTTCTACTCCATGTTTTTAAAGTAGCCCAAAATGGATGCGATGATTTTACTGTTATTTCAAACAAATGTGGTCATGAATTATTCATATACTGTATGAATGCCAGACCCAGGATTGTGGAAGTTCATCCATTCATTGTAATTTCTCTAATAAAGAATTATACAGCGTGTCATCAACAGGATTGGGAACAAGTTACTTTAAATCTTCCGTTCACCGGCTGCTGACCTGGACTCGACAAGGACTTAACTCACTTCTTAAGAGTAATCCCTCTATTTCACCCGCTTTAAATCATAATCCCAGATACAGTCGGTTGATAAAAAGCGAAACCTGAAATTAAATTTTGATTCTTAAATCTCTCTGGAAGTCAGACGATGAAAAGAAAGAAAGGACATAATCTGATTTAGGGATTTAAAAAAAGGAGCAGGAAGCCAAACGGTGACATTAGAGTGGATAACAGAGAGATGTACAGATATAGATTCAGATGGATATTTATCACAAATACAAATGCAGATGAGACCGTTACGAGCAGGATTACAAGGAGGAGCATAGCAAAGCGCTGCTGCATCGCTTTCGTTGCTACATGAAGAGAAGAGAGACGGCAGCTGAGGCGGCAGACGGCAGGTCTGAAGCCAAACGTCAGCGTGGTGAGAGGTTTACTCTCGGCCAGGATAATAACTCAGGCGCCACTCTCCACAAATGACCTTTTTAAAACAGACTCGAAAGGTATTCGCTGTCAGGGAGGCTTCAGCTTCGCTTCCATCCAAGTGGAGCTCAACCTTTTTATCTCGTAGCCGCAAACAAAGAAGTGATGGCTACCCATGATGCCCTGCTGCAGGCGCGGAGGAGGACGGTTATCAACGCTGACACATTCTGATCTGGGACAGATTCAATACCTTTTCAAGCAAAGACCGTCAATCACTGAAATCATCACTTGTCACAACATAAGGAAAATGAATATATAACGATAAATCAGCATCAAACTCTCCACAAACCAATAAGACGAAATAATATTATATAATAAGATCTGGAGAACACGATGCACTTCAGTCATTTATTGACAAGTTGCAAAGGACGAACGTTTCAACGCACATGGCGTCTTTTTAAAAAGTGCATGGTATGCTCCAGATCTTCTAGATAAACATGGACGACATGATTGCTAAACCTCCATGTTAGCCAATGGGACATGGTAGTTAAATAAAGTTAAATAAATGTTCTTGCGGGATGTTTTTTGTCAATTTAAGTAGTTCCAAGTATTCATTATTCTATATAAATATATAAAAATGGTAAGTTTGAGTGTATTTGATGTGTAAAGGTTGTCGTCAGTGGAAGGTGACAGGAATCCCATTAGCTGAGTGGTTGTGATGGAGAGCGAGACGATGATAACACCAGACGAGGGAAACTGAAATGGGTTTAATAGATTAGCTGCCGGGGTCAGGCCGGCTGGGTGCTGAGTTCAGACAGTAACACAGGACAAAGACAACTGTCTGAGTGTGTGTGTTTGGATCGGATCAGTCAAAGGTCAAGGTCAAGGTCAAGAAAAGAATTATGGCTACAGAGAACACACTTTCCAGATTTTATATATATATATATATATATATATATAAAGTTCATGCAGGGGACGTATCATCCCTCCGATGTTTTCTGGTAGAGACGAGAGGACATGAATATAACTCATAAGAATTTCAACACACCATATGGCTGCATGAGAAGTCAAGGATTTGGAGGTCAATGTGTGTGTGTGTGTGTGTGTGTGTGTGTGTTTTCCACAAAGAATGTGTTTCGTAAACAAAGCTGCTGCAGACTAAATAGCGATACATTTCATAATCTCACATGGTTTTGATAAGAGACGCCCGAGTCAGTCAAAAACAGTGTCTCCCACTATTAACCTACTTTGTCTCACCACAGTTTCATTATGAAACAAAAACATAAACGATTTTAATCACAATGTTTTGCCCCATGGTTTCATTCAGTGTCCTTTGTCTCTCACAAACACATGGAGCAGTTTATTATAGTTGGACGAGCCGACGACAATCAAGACATCCATAAAGTTTTTATGTCCGTGGCAGGAAGGCTGAACTGGTCAAACTTTCCTCTTGAGCTCTGCATGTTCACTTTAACACTGATTTAGGGAAAGTACACATGCAATGCTGCATCAGGTGCACGGTTCAAAACAATTGTAGTTAGTCTCTTAATTAATCTTGTGTGTATTTTAAGGCATATAATGCAATAAACTAATCAGAGTAGCATCTCTAATTCCCTTTAATAAGGCAGGTGCAATTGTGCTTTGTATTCTGAAGTGTCCTTGGGCAAGATATTGAACCCAAAATTGACAGTGTGTGAAATGTGTGTTAATATGTGCATGAATGTGTTGAACTGTAACGTGCTTTATATGTCCAGAAAAGTACGATATAAAATACAGTCCATTACCATTTCAATGCAGAGACATTCCGAAGAGTTTTGCCAAATTTGAGCAAAAAGATGATCTCAGAAATGCGTCATGGTCGATAGGAAACCGCGCCCGTCACATGATGCAAAGTTTTCCGTCTGGTTTATATTGGACCCATCACAGCTGCTGTGTAGTGTTGTGTGACTGCTGAGTGACACACTGGACAAATGTGCACAGGCTATTCAAGTATTCACACAAACACACACACACACACACGTGTTGAATAGACTCATTATTCTCCCACAGGCTCAATAACCGAGCTTTTTTATACAAAACTTGCTCCAAACATACAACAACTTTATCATAACACAAGATATTTATCAAGAGATTTTCCCACAAGGACACAGCAACAAATTCCTTTACATTTACTGAGCCTTTCAAAATCAAACAAGTGAAAAGTCATAAAAAGATCCAGCTCTTCAGCAGCTGTGACACATCACAGAATTTCAACCCTCCAACACACAGAAATCACTTTTCAAGAAAACACACACATCCTCCCTGGTCCCTTTGAGCACAAACAATAACACCACTGAGCCTATCACCAGATTACATCACAGCAGATCGGATAACGGGTTAACGAGAACAAAGAGGGCCGAGTCTGGCCAATCGGATTTCATTTCCCACCCACCATTAGAGACCATAGCTACAGGGCCGGCCAATTGGGCGGGGGGGGAGTCGTAGTGTGTGTCAGACACATCCTGAGAAAGAGGAAACACAGAAGAAATCCAGGAGAGAGAAAAGAATGAGGAATAAAGGAAGACCAAAAAAGGGGGTAACCATGGCAACCAGGCTAGCAGCTGTTAGAGGGAAGACACAGAAATGGCTGAAGACGATGCATTGGTCCATTTTATAGGGTGTCTGTCTTTCTCTGTCCTGCTAATGATGTAAAGATTGCCGACATGTCATTAATGAGACAGGAGCCAAAACCAAGTGTTGGAGACAGAGGCTGAAAGGAGGAGCTGCAGCGATGGACAGTCTGAGGAGAGTGAATAAGATGATCAACCTGAACATGAGCAGAATGTGTCTCCTTTAGCTATGAATAGTTCTTATCTTATCTTATCTTATCTTATCTCATCTTATCTAGAGCCTACTTCCCTTCGTGGTTTTGTTCAGCTTCAAATTGGGGTTTTCTGGTTTTCTCTTTTAAAACAAAACAGCAAAACAACAAGAGGGTTCTCTATCCGTGCTAATACCCTAACAACTGGGGATTCATTGAATATGTCTGAGTCAATTAGCTGTGACTGTTCATTATAAACAGTCTCCATGGGTTCTTTGGAAAAACCCACATTGAGGTGCTATATGTGGTGGCAGGGCAGGAAACTGACCTATTTATGAAATACTGAGGGAAAAGGAAAGGCAAGCTGTTACAAAGGACGTCCTCCCTCTATTATCACCAGTACTTCCAGGAATAAGTCTGAGCCCGGGACGGGGGGGGGAGGGGTTGCATCCGAGTGAGGGCGCACCCTCTCCAGGAAGAGACCGACGACACAACCACAGGAGATGGCAATTAGGATGATGGATGAAGTGCACCCTCCCAGTGGGACTCGCTTTTATTGAATACGATATTGTCGCCGTTTGTAGAACAACTTTTTTTATGTAGATCGAAGCGAGTCGATAAATTCCACAACACAAAAGGGCCAGTAAGTGGAATGTATTTTTGCCTCGTGGCAGAAAATAACCATAATTTATTTGTGGATGGTTGATGAGGGTTGTAGACTAAACATACGTTTGTGTAGCAGCCTCCATAACTCACATTCCACAACATTTTCTCTTCTCCATGAACCAGAACATAAATTAAAAGAACTAGTTTCAATCCGTCACTGATTCTAATTGTTAAATGAGCATCAACTGGTTCTTTCATGCGTCCTCGGCTCTGCCAGTCTCTGATTGTCTTCTCTCGTTTCCTGCAGGAATAGGAAAGTAAAGCTGTCCGGTTGTTGAGTTACTGTGTCAGCGTGTGTGTGTGTGTGTGTGTGTGTGTGTGTGTGTGTGTGTGTGTGTGTCTGTGTGTGTGTGTGTGTGTGTGTGGCTACCCCCATGAAAGAGCTTTTGTTTGCTGCACACATTCATCGCCTCCCGCTTCAGCGTCAACTAAAGACACACAACAAGAGCCGAAGAGCCGAATAGAAGGAATGTGGAATGTTGAACCATCTTGAAAGTGTCTTAAGATTTCCAGTTGTCTCACATCACGTGTCTACAGCTCGTTGACCAGTTTCTCGCCGAGGAAGACACAATATGTCCAAAACCATCGAGACGGACAAGAAAGGGAGAAAATAGGGAACAACCATGACCTTGTGTCCTGGATCTCTGAGCTCTGTATTCAGGGGGGGAAGTTTCCCACCAACACCAGCCAAGTACTGGAATGTGTGTCAGAAAGGACATTGTGTCTTTCCAACTGCAAATTGAGGACTGGCTGTCATTCAAGTCCTCAGATAATTCTGAAGTTTGACAAACACTGAATCTGCTGCTGTGAACTGACTTGATGCAGCAAAATATGAAGCTTCATTGATCCTTATTGGGAAAATGCTGTTTTCTCCTCCCCTCCTCCACAGTTCAAGGGTCTGGTCCAACACTATCATCGTCCCTGAAGCTCACAAGGTTTCATACCAATAAAACTGCTTCTTTTGGATGTGCAATATCAAGCGTATTGGCATCAATAAATTACCACGATCCCAGCGTTCCCCTCAGAAGTATAAGCGGTGAAGCTAATGGACGGATAGATGGAAGGAAATTACCACAACGATGTTGAGTCATCAGTGAAATTACACTATTGATTGCCGGCCTCGACGCTGCATTTCATATACTGTAGGTTGGCTTTGGTGGAAAACCTGCTAATGGCTTTACGGCACAAAACAAAAGGAGGAGCATTGTCCTGCAGAACAAAATATTTCGTAAAGATTATAACATTCAAGAAGTTGATTCTATCCACTGAGTTCGATGTTTTATTCTCTACAATGTTGTTTGGTAATCACATCTTAATTAGCTTCACCTCTAAGTTGATTGCTTACATGTCATGTCCTTAGAACGACCAGTGTGAGCTAAAGATGAACACATGACCTTGATCCCAGCGTCCCAAGAGGCTTAGGGACAGTTTCCCCTCCTCGACCGACTCCCTGCCTGAACTTGATAGAGCTTAGAGCCTCTTGCACAACAGACGACCTTTGTCTTTACACCACTGACAGGTGTTACTGTGAGCTGACCTTCCTCCACAGCCGGAGGTGAGTGGCAGTGACTGACTGCCTGAAGAAAATTAATTTACAGGAGATTAAAGTTTGGAGAAATGATGCAGTGTCATCTGCAAACATGAGAACATTTCCATCCTGCAGCTACAGGCAACCGACTGTTGATAATGGTTTTGACGGAAGAGATAGGATTATTTTTTTCCTGTAATCCAAAGTGCATTTCGGGGAACAGAAATTGGAGTACTTAGAATTGTGCATATGTTGCTTCAGTCCTCGGATGGAGTTTGTTTTTGTTTTCATCTTAACCAATGGATCAACTGTCGTGTGATTTCCTCCCAGGGATTAATTAGGTTTAACCTAATGTCGAGGCTTAAGGTAACACAAACACACAAACTGCATTAAGACCTAAAACCACACATCAGACTATTTCTGGATCTCAAATCGGACGCTTGTTTTGCACTTGTGCCTCCAATCACAACATCTGACTGCGACTGTCACTCGCCGACAAAACCTGAGCAGTACCACTGGAAATCGTGGTATCAATTATGACAATTGTCGAATTTCTCAGGCTGGATTTCTCTTTAGCTACGTTCACTTCTCTATTCCATCCATTTTCTTCTCATGCTGACGCCGTCTTTCTCACTCCTCTCCTCTTTCTTTGCTGCCGTCTTTCCATCCATCGTTCGCCTCTCTTCTCCCATCCCCCCCCTCGGCTTCACTAAATCCCTGTTCCCTTACTCTCTCTGCCTCTCTTCCATCCACCGTGTGCACTGCAGCGCAGCACGTCTCTGCTTCACTTCTGCCTCCTTCCTCCTTCCACACACAATTATCCAGCCGAGGAGTGAGCTGCAGATGGGTTCAGCCGGATCGCCTCACAGTCCCACTGTGCAGTTAGCGTAGGAGGCCACGGTGCAACTCACCACCTGATCTGTCTGTGTGTTTGTGAGAAGAATTCAAAACTAGTCTTTACCTTTCAGATTTGCAAAAAGCATGTTGACAATAATCCCTGTTTACCACAAAGCAATTAGGAAGTGACCTGCCTTGCTCAAGGGAATCTTAATGCTACCTACACAGGAAGCAGAGGATAGTTTATCGTGACCAGATTATGGTAAAATCATATTCTGCTCTCTTTTAACAACAGTTAAATAACTGTGACCTTTGACCACTGAAATCTAATCAGTTAATCTGTGAGTCTAAAGTAACGTTTGTGCCAAATTTGAAAGGATTCTCTCCCGGCATTCTTAAGATAACATGAAGGCAAGACAGAGTCAGTGCGATCACACTGACATTCAACTTCCACCTCCAAATTCTAATCAGGCTTCAATCAAGCATTCTTGAGATATTGTGTTCACAAGACCAAAAATGTGTTTTGTAAGGTCAAGCTGATTTAACTAATTGATCAATCAACTAAAAAAAACAGCCTGTCTCCGTCTGTATTCATTTCTTAATTGAGCTGAATGACTCGGCTGATAACTCTGCAACGTCAGCTCGGAATCAGCCAGAAACTGAGGAACCAGTGATGATCGAAATTCAACTCACGGCCTGAGGAATTTATAGTTTTGTGACGGTCAGGTTTAATTAAAAAACTCTAATATATAATGTAATCTATACAACTTTTTTGAGTTGTTGAGTCTTTTTTTCCTGCCCTGATTCAGCAGCTGAGCCGCCGGTCGTCATGTAATCACCACATCATGTTTCACACAACAGCGCAGAGGGAATGTCCACAGCGTATTGATGGTGTCCCCGGCAGTGATCTCTCACCATCAGACAAATGAGCACTAAATATACAGAGCGAGGCCGAGCAGCATTCTCCCTCCTCAGCAATAAGCACTCACTGCGACGCTCACGGCTCTTTCACACGGTCGTCTGGGTGCCTTTAAATCCAGAGCTGCTGTAACAAGCCGGAGGGGAAACGCGTCCATGTGTTGGACTCAAATGTCTCAACAGCATCGGGCGCACACGTCGTTACTTCTCTCTCAGAAACACAGATTATGGCCGTGTCCTGACGCTTTGACTCGGTGGAACAAACATTCACATCTTTCACAAAAAAATGTCTTTATGCACGGAAGCAAAAAGATAATCTTCATCATGCTCAGGGTCTTTTAGGCAATTAAATTCTTTCAATGTTAATAATGATGCGGTCGGAGGTGGACAAGGTTTTCTCTTGCAGTAAGTAAACAAAGGCCGCTTTCAGACAAGAGTGTAGATATTTGAACAAAGATTTTGAAATAATATTCGGGCTCGGGTCAGAGTCGGACACTTAAGCTGGCAAATCTGATTGATTTTTTGTGCTGCCAGCATTTGCTGATTCCAGCATTTGAAATATGCAGATTTAATATCTTTCTGTTGTGCATGACATTTAAAGATGTCCCCTTTAGCTCTGGAAAACTGTGAGAGGATTGCATTTTCAATATTTTTATAGACAATACTGAAAATCAATTAATCAAGACAATATTAAACAGACTAAATGAAACTAATTATTACTACAGCCCAACATGTTTCACTCTGCAATGCTGTGAAGTAGTTATGTTGACATAAATGTTACTTAACTAAATTTGTTCCTAGAAAGCAAAAGGGCTTTGGGTGATCCACAGTCTATCCTGTGGCTGGAAACACAAAAGGATCTCGATCAGTTCCCTGAGGGACTCCGACAGCCTCGACAATACTTCCACAAATCCCCGACAGGAAGCATCACAACTTCCAGGGTTTTCTTAACACTTTCTGACTCACACGTTTCTTAAATACAACTCGTTTTCAAAAACTGGTGAACTCGAGTCATATGATTCAGGAATCTTGAACACAGAGAATCAGCTTTTCCTTCATTGTGCATTTTGTGCTTGGCTGGAAGCTTAGTCTCTGTTGGATGCGCATGTGGCACAGCAAAAAACACTCCTTGCATTGCACAGGCCATTGAAAAGAAGGGGTTTCAGAGTGCAGCCATGCCGTTGTAACTCAAAGGGCCTTAAGCCACATGGTGGGAGGTATTTATAGCATCAGTGGGGATGGAATGGTCCAAGCTCCAAGTTTGCTTTTGAGTTTGAAGAGCATCAACAATAGAGAATACAGACACAAAAGAAAAGGCTTTTTAGGACGTTGCCAGTTCTCAAAACTAGAGCAGTGCTCGTTCTAAACCTGCCTGGTTTGAACGGCCTGTTTTCTGGTGATGCTGGTCGCAGCTTTTTAATTCTGAAACTGTAAAAGTTATCTGCAGCAATTGAGCCCCAGCAAATAACGAGCTGCTGCTGGTCTCAGTCCACAGAACCTGAGGTAAAGACCTGCTGCTGCACAAAGAGCTGTTCACCTGTTAATTCAAAGTTCGGTGAAGCTTGACTCTGAACTTCTGTTGATGATTCCCATTAGAGCGCCGGTCCTCTGTTTACTCAAAGTTTATTGATATTGAACGTATCAACACTGAACTTCACTTGGCCCTTAACAATACACATGACAAGCGTGAAGCCGACGACATGAACGGTTCTCGAAATATGGATTTAGACAGAACTAGATTTCTGGAATCAGTCGATAAAGATAATTAGGATGTTGAAACTTTATCCTTTAGCTCTGCACAACATACAAAACAAGTCAACTTAAGTTTTTAGGCGACACAGAGTGCTGCCGCAGATAACAGTGTTGAAACTCTCCATTCAGGGAAAGTAGAGAATACACAACATGACCTGCATGATATCTGCATACTGTTATTTTACAAATCTGAGTTACTCACGCCACAACACAAATCAAAACACACACACACACACACACACAACAGCAGATAAACTATGCACATCCGGCCTCCGCAGGCAGGCGCTCGATTACATAACACAGAGAGACACATTCCGAGATCAGGAGGAGCAGCTGAAGTCTGAGAGCAGACACGTCGCATGACACAGTGAATCAGTCTTTCTTAAAAAACTGTGCATGACCACGACGCTGAGGCTTGAAACTCAGATTGTTACGGTCATTGGCTCAGTGGCCACACGTCCCTGCTGGTGACGCAGGTTTGTCAAATCATCACTGGAGAACATGTGATAGCGAAAACATGAGCATGTGCAGAAATACTGATGCAAACAGAAAGAGAGATGTGAGGTTTTACTGCTTAGATAAACTGAGCAATTCTCATTAGCTCCTCACGTAACGATACAATACGATACATGATATGATACAATAAGACGTAATATGATAATAATCTTAAGATACAACACGATACAATACGATGCGATACCTCGATATGATTTGATACAATACAAAACGTCATGGTGCGAAATGGGCCTGAGAACAATCCATTAAAGTTTGGTATTATGGGATATTTTATATTCATTTTCGCCAGAGGACAAATCCTTCCATGGTCCTGTGACTCTTCATCTGCATCATCATCCAGTAGAAACATTTCATTTGCACCAACATGTGAATCTGCACAGACAGAAGTGCATCACGCATCCGTCCTCCTCCGGTTACCTTAAATCTTTGGCACATGTTCAATCAGCTGCTTGAGGATAAATATCTATTGTCTGTCTGACGCAGCAGTTGCTGTTATTGTGTTGCTTTAAATTCCAGCAGCGAGACAAACCCTCTGCAGACGAATAGTAATGTTTGCAAACGGAAACTGGGGAAACGTGCGTCCCTGTGCATCGACGTCAGGACAGAGGTCATGTGCAGAACGAACGCTGCCAGAGACAAATCCAGTTAAACCTTAAACCTGTGCTACTGTAAGTAAACCTGTGCTACTGTAAGTACTACTCACAAGTTTTACTTACTACTGTTACTGCCACTACTGATAAAAACCATTAAAATCACATTTAACAACAACGCAATAAGATCTTTAGTATTGTTGTCTCATAGGAAGAGCTCCAGTATCCATCCTACCTGCTGCTATGGGAACTAAGAGTTGATAATAATTCTCCAGAAATAAGTCGGGTGTGGACTAATTCAGTCTGTAAAATACAATAACAATAACATAATAGGAAAATAACTATGTACTGAACTCTTCTCCCTGCTTCTCAGCTGAGATGATCAATACCATCATCTCTAACTGCACAGGGTCCCTCAGGTCAGAAAACCACCTCCTGCTTGTCAGTTATTTAAGTCTAATGTCAAATACAACTCGAGAATTAACACGAATATAAATATCTGTTGCAGTCAGATAATAATTGTGAGACAGGTTCAGCAGAAATAAAAGGAAACATCCCTGAATATAAAGGATGTCACTGAGAGACCTCACAGTAAATCCCATTTATAATAAAACATAATACATACGATAATTCACACATTTGGGTGCAGAACTCACGGTTCGATGCTGTAGGCCTGGCTGCTTGTGTCAGTGGACCAACCTGCTTCTCCACCATGTTGTGATGGAGCTCAAGACACCAAACAGCATGAAACAGCCAGTCAACAACAGGAAGTTCAGCCACACAGCCTTCACAATAAAAGCCTGGGAGTGTGCATCAGCACAAAAATCAATGTCGTTTTTTTCAACCGATATCATTCAAGGTAAAAATTAAAAAAAATGAATCAATACATCTTGTGTTTTGCAGCAGTTTTAGGGAAGGGACATTTTTTAGAAAACATTTTTAGGAGTAAAATCAAAGCCCATCGCTCAACATCAAAGCCACACTTTTATTTTGTAGATTTTAAACGGAAGTGGTGTTTCTCACGTGCTGTGACTTGACAGTGGAGATGTTGTTTCTGCTGATCTGTGATCAATATGGTGAACTAACGGTGGAACAGGCCGCAGCCGATGAGACGATGAACCGCTTCAGTGTATAAATGAACTGAATCGTGTCGGTTGATAAAACGGTCCTGTCGCCTGTGTTCACCCGGAGCCTGTGACCGTTTCCCCCGCAGAGGAACCGAGGAGACACCGCTGACGTCCCCGCAGCCTTTGTGTCACAGCGATGAATAAAACAACGCATCAAAGACATAACATCACATAACATCACATCACATCCCCTCACCGCTGAATCACCGATGACACGAGGATGATACAAGTCAGAGTAACAAAATGACGACTAACATCAAACGGAGATGAGGCGTCATTGGTTTTTTTTTTTTCCTCTCGTTTTTTAAACGTCCTCGGATCTGATCTGAGATTAAAACGAGTCCCAGATTAAAGTGCAGCTCTCACCTCGTGGCAGGTGCAGATCCACTGGGGGAAGATGGACAACATGTCAGAGCTGCAGATACAGTCCAGGACACACGGGAGGTAATAATGGAGCAGACTGAACACCGCAGCATGAGGAGGAGGAGGAGGATGAGGAGGAGGAGGAGGAGGAGGAAGATGAGGGGCTGGACCCGAGCGACACGTCAGCCTGAGGTCACTGAGTCTCAGTCCGGTGTCAGAGCTCCGTAGACCGGGTTATCTAACCGAGTCTGACCCGAGTAAATAAGATGATGTCCGGCTCTCATCACAGGCCGCACTGCAGACAGGGAATCCAGCTTAACATAATAATAATAATAATCATCATCATCATGATCAAATAATAATGATTAGTAAACATAATACTACTAATAATGATAATAATGATTATAACATTAATAATAATCATCATATTAAAAATAATAAGGATAGTAATCACAATCATAACACTTCTACTACTAATATTAATAATACTAACAATTCTTATATTTAATCTAATATTTTAGTTTTTATTATTCTAATAATAATATTAATGATATTAATACTTAATCTGCTCCTACGACTACAACTAGTATTAATAATAATAACAATAATCACAATATTTATCATTATTATAATTACACTCATAGGGATAATAATAAAACTTATACTATTTCATCTACTACAACGCCAACAACTAGTATTAATAGTAATGAAGATACTAACAATATTTATTATTGTAGTATGAGTATAGTATATGTTATCAGATATTTGAGCTGAAGCGTATATGACATGTTTCCTCTACTTCACTAACCAACATTTGTTTAATAGTCTTGAGTCTTGAGTTGCTGAATCACTTATTACTAATCATATACATTTTTCATTGTCCTGATTTTCACTTACTTTAAATAAATCTTTCACAACAGACAGATAATTTCACTTTGCCTCGAGGAATCTACGTCTTTGAGCAAGTACAGATTCTGATTTAATATTTACTTTGACCTGGTTTCCAGTGTGTCGACTATTTCCTAAGGTAAAAGGAAAAAGAAGATTGAAATGATGCCTTTCAGATACATTTTTATTACTTGTTAATACAACTTGATTCTAATAGTAAAAGTGATAAAGCACTTTAACTACTGACTGAGATTTTTTACCAGATTTACGTTTACCAGCACACAGAAAGGTTTTCAGTGATTGAGTAGACACTTTTCTGAATGTGTCATAAGGCTGCATGTTCCACAAACTCACCCAGAACAGTTTAAAATAATATGTCATCTCTTGTTATAAAAACACGAGAGGTGTGAAAGACTTTATGGAGATTTATTTCCCTATAAGTGGAAAATAATTTGTAACTTGAGTTTAATGTCGTCACATTTGTACGTTTTTTGCAGCAGCCAAAGAGGACAGTAGGATTATGCTTCTTATGGAAAAGGATGGAAAAGCTGCACATTTATAACTCAAATACAGATTCTCTATACTATAAACGTCTATATACTAGATCTGAACACTGGTTTATTCATGCATATGTCATGTTGTGTTGTTTTTCATCCTTGTTGTTTATGTCTTATTGATAAGTGGATAATCTGCAAATGTTTTGTCCACTGCTAAACTTGTACATAATAAAAAATGTAATTTCCTCTAACAGAGATGAGCCTGATGTAATCTGAACCACCCGATGTGCAGCAGTTGTATTCTCTGCCACTGGGGGGCAGTGGAAACCAGCGAGGAACACAACACAACCTTTAACAGTCATATTCTTTGTTCTTATCTCTTGATGCTCAGCAGACAAACAAGGGAACAAATCATATAGAATCATTTATTCAGACAGTTTTCAGGTGATGCCAAAAACGTTTAGTCCACTTTAGAAGTCTGGTATAGAAAAACTGAATGAACTCACCAATGACCTCACTACTCGTAGTTTCAGGTGCTGTTGGTATTTCAGCCAATCCCTCGATGAATTGAACTTGTTTTTGCATTTCTTGCACAGTTGATGTGATCATTGTGTCGTAAAGCCTCATTCAATCTGCACTAACGGGTTTGGCCTCATGGGAGCAGTAGAAACCAGCTTTGAACACGACAGACTGACAGTAAGTGAATACTTGGCTATTTATAAATCCAGCAAATACTGAGCAACACTAGCAATTAGCAGTGAGTTCTATTCTGGTCACCTGATTAATGATTATTCAATTCCCATAGTTTTGCTCTAACTGCATTACTACCTGGTTCTTAAAGTCATCAGTTAATCACTGACTTTTCATTTCAATGAGCCGCATTCCTTTTACTATGTCACAGCTCCAGGTGACAAACTCCCGCTCAGTAGAGTGGACTCATCACGTCCCTGGTTCTGATCTCCACAGTTAGGTCCAAGGATTTCATATTTCCCTTTGGGTATAAAAAGGTACCAAATAAAAATTTACTTTACAATTTAAGAGCCAGGCAGTGGTGCGCCTCAACATGCTAACATTGTACTGCATTTAAAACCAGGTGTCGATTCATTAAGGTTGTGTCAGTCATGTTCAAACCTTGTTTCGAGTGCTCTCAAGAGGCCAAAACCAGTTACTGTCTTGTGTCACAGCATTCCCACCTCATCAAAAGGACACTGAAGCAATTTTCAGATTGTATATTTATAAACGGGGGAATATCAACTTTAAAGTCAAGATTTGATGAAACTTGACTTGTGATGATGCAGTTCCAACAGCAACTAGGAGACGCCATGAAAACCACCAAGAACCCACTTATAGAAATCGAGCCGAATTACAATACTACACAACCAGATCCAGTAGACCCGTTATTTAATAGGTCAACGCATGTTCGACCTATTGGCTGACTGCCTTGGGTCTTCCTCATGAAAACAGCCAGTATAAAAAAAAAAAAAAATCCTTCATATGGTACCTTGAGAACACTCAGCACAGTTTAAAGTTAGATTTCCACACAATATAATTTTTATTTTTCCAAAAGACTCATGGTACACGTTTAGTTCAACATGGGTCATTGGATGAAACACCTACAGCACCTGAAAGGACAGATTATTCAAGCAATAAGTTCAATTCTAATAGCACAAAATCATAATATACATCACAAGGCACTTTACATTAGGTCAAGACCACAATTAGTGTGTGCTGATCAAGTGTAGAAAACAGATCCAAGATGTCCTCAAACAACCAGGAGTTTAGACTCACCCCTGCAGGCAATAATTTCAGGCTTTAGCCCAATTCCCCTTTGCTTCCATAGTTGACTGGTCGCCCGCCCTCTAATGGTGAAATTCACAAGACAATGAAAGTGTAGACATTTAAATTGACCAGACTAAATTTACAATTTAAACCAACCTAGTTTGATCCCTGGTGCCAGGTGTAGTCTGGTAGGGCCCCTGCAGCTGAGACTGGGGACGGGCCTGGTAGCTCTGGCTCTGCCTGCGGCTGCGGCTGAGCCTGGTGGATCTGGCTCTGTTGCACCTGCACCTGGGGACGGGCCTGGTAGATCTGACCCTGGGGATGGGCCTGGTAGCTCTGGCTCAGCTGAGCCTTGGGATGGGCCTGGTAGCTCTGGCTCTGCTGCGCCTGGTAGCTCCGGCTCGGCTGAGCCTGGGAATGAGCCTGGTAGATCTGGCTCTGCTGCTTCTGCGGCTGAGCCTGGGGACGGGTCTGGTAACTCTGGCCCTGCTGCGCCAACGCCTGGGGACGGGCCTGGTAGCTCTGGTTCTTCTGCGCCTGCGGCTTGGGACGGGTCTGGTGGATCTGGCTCTGCGGCTTGGGACGGGTCTGGTGGATCTGGCCCTGCTGCGCCTGGGGACGGGCCTGGTGGATCTGGCTCTGCTGCGCCTGCGGCTGAGCCTGGGGACGGGCCTGGTGGATCTGGCTCTGCTGCGCCTGCAGCTTGGGACGGGTCTGGTGGATCTGGCCCTGCTGCGCCTGGGGACGGGCCTGGTGGATCTGGCTCTGCTGCGCCTGCGGCTGAGCCTGGGGACGGGCCTGGTGGATCTGGCTCTGCTGCACCTGCGGCTTGGGACGGGTCTGGTAACTCTGGCCCTGCTGTGCCTGAGGACGGGCCGGGTGGATCTGGCTCTGCTGCGCCTGAGCCTGGGGACGGGCCTGGTGGATCTGGCTCTGCTGCGCCTGAGGACGGACCTGGTAACTCTGGCCCTGTTGCGCCTGGGGACGGGCCTGGTGGATCTGGCTCTGCTGCGCCTGCGGCTTGGGACGGGTCTGGTAACTCTGGCCCTGCTGCGCCTGAGCCTGGGGACGGGCCTGGTGGATCTGGCTCTGCTGCGCCTGCGGCTTGGGACGGGCCTGGTGGATCTGGCTCTGCTGCGCCTGCGGCTTGGGACGGGTCTGGTAACTCTGGCCCTGCTGCGCCTGAGCCTGGGGACGGGCCTGGTGGATCTGGCTCTGCTGCGCCTGAGCCTGGGGACGGGCCTGGTGGATCTGGCTCTGCTGCGCCTGAGGACGGACCTGGTAGCTCTGGCTCTGCGGCTGAGTCTTGGGACGGGCCTGGTGGATCTGGCTCTGCTGTGCCTGAGGACGGACCTGGTAACTCTGGCCCTGCTGAGCCTGAGCCTGGGGACGGGCCTGGTGGATCTGGCTCTGCTGCGCCTGCGGCTTGGGACGGGCCTGGTGGATCTGGCCCTGCTGCGCCTGAGCCTGGGGACGGGCCTGGTGGATCTGGCTCTGCTGCGCCTGAGCCTGGGGACGGGCCTGGTGGATCTGGCTCTGCTGCGCCTGCGGCTTGGGACGGGTCTGGTAACTCTGGCCCTGCTGCGCCTGAGCCTGGGGACGGGCCTGGTGGATCTGGCTCTGCTGCGCCTGAGCCTGGGGACGGGCCTGGTGGATCTGGCTCTGCTGCGCCTGAGGACGGACCTGGTAGCTCTGGCTCTGCGGCTGAGTCTTGGGACGGGCCTGGTGGATCTGGCTCTGCTGTGCCTGAGGACGGACCTGGTAACTCTGGCCCTGCTGAGCCGGAGCCTGGGGACGGGCCTGGTAGCTCTGGCCCTGCTGAGCCGGAGCCTGGGGACGGGCCTGGTAGCTCTGGCCCTGCTGAGCCGGAGCCTGGGGACGGGCCTGGTAGCTCTGGCCCTGCTGAGCCGGAGCCTGGGGACGGGCCTGGTAGCTCTGGTCCTGCTGAGTCTTGGGACGGACCTGGTAGCTCTGGCCCTGCTGCGCCTGAGTCTTGGGACGGACCTGGTAGCTCTGGCCCTGCTGAGCCGGAGCCTGGGGACGGACCTGGTAGCTCTGGCCCTGCTGAGCCTGGGGACGGGTCTGGTAGCTCTGGCCCTGCTGAGCCTGGGGACGGGTCTGGTAGCTCTGGCCCTGCTGAGCCTGGGGACGGGTCTGGTAGCTCTGGCCCTGCTGAGCCTGAGGACGAACCTTGTAGCCAAAGGCAAGGTTGCCTGGCTCCTGAATGTTGGGCTCAAAGGCCTTACTGGAAGCTGTTGAGAAATAACTTTGTTACTTATCTTGTTTGATAGAATCTTAATAGAAGCTTTATATTGACCTGTCATCTTACATGTTATTCTTGCTTGAAGCCCGCCAATGAACAGCAGCCATAGAAGCACCACACTATAAAACAAGAAAGTCACATTAAAAATTAAAGTTTGTCATTTAATTCTTCCACAAAAACACAGAATAAATCACACAGTTACCATCTCATAGGTCCCATGGCTTCAGACAGCGATATGATCAAATACATATTGAAATGCGTCTATCTGACTTCAGCTGAGCTGCAACAACCAAACGTCTGTAGGCCTCCGTGGTGCAGTGGCGAGGAATCAGCCCTGCAGGTGTTTTGATCTTCTCACGACAGCCAATCACAGCTCCCTCTCTTGCTCACAGGTTGATTGGAAACAGGTGGAAGTAACGAGGCTCCTTAGACACACACAGTCCTCCAGTTAGAAAAGTTTCATTCGCTCGTCAGTGTTCAGATTCCACCGATGTGTCACTGAACCATCGTGTGACTTTACAAAATGCATCGGAGCTGATGTTGAGCTTCATGCAGAAGTGGCATCATGTCAATCTTTGTCAATAAAATAAAAATGAACCAGATTTGTAGATTGATGACATCAAGAAAACAATTCAGCAGCAATAATCATCACTGTGATCCTATGAAATAAGGTTTAATGGTACATTTTTATTTCCAAAGCCTTCACGTTGTGTTTGAGGGTTCTCATGGTTCTTCTGTTTGCTTATTATTATTATCCTGTGAATTCTGCAGATCAATCTTGAAACGAATCATCTCTCTTGTCTTCCTGCTTCTCCTGTGTTTGATCTTGATCTTAAAAGTCTGTGACTGTAGATTTTGAACTTTATCGTTTGCTGTACTTGAATCGTATCATTTTATTTGTTGTCTCTAATTTTGATTTCATATTATCAGGATACTTATTATTACTTATTGGCGGGTGGCAACCAGCATCAAAGTGCATTACCGCCCTCTACTGTGTCTTCTTTGCACTATAATATTTGCTTTTTGCATCATATCATTGGTTGTATTTTAGATGAAATGCTATCGTATCATTTTATTTGTTGTCTCTAACTTTGGATTTCGTCTTTGAATGTTAAATGTTATTGTTATTGTTATTGTTGCCTCTGATGTTTTGTTCGTCCATCTTTGCGAAACACTTTGTATCATCTGCTTTGAAAGATGTTATTATTATTATTATTGCTATCATCATCACCATTATTATTATTATATTAATATTATTGATATATTATTGGAATGCAAAAAAAACAACATATTTCTTCCTTTGATTTACTTCGAATAAAAATGTTTTTCTTATGCCTGGCCCTATTACTCTCCCATAACACCATGCACATGTATTTTTGTGTAGGCTTCAGTTTATGGTCTGTAGGCTTGTGATGCTTATGGTGTCATCTCCTAATTCCCAGCTCTACTCCAGTCTTTGAACGCAGCACAAGAGCCGCCCCAGTCCACCGGTGGTTTCACTCAGTCCCTGGTTCTCAGGCGGTGGTGACGGTCATCAGTGGAACCTTAACCCGGGGTGTGCACCTGCCTCCCGGCCGCACACTGGTTTCCGTAGCGGAGGAGCAGCGGGACTCCGGATGAATGAGCGAGAGAAGAAGTGCGGTGCAACAGGCTCCAGGGCTGAAGGTCCCTGAAGGCTCCTCCGCTCCTGTTGCACACAGACCGGCCGAGATGTCCCTGCTGTGTGTCCGAGGTAAGAGCTCCGGGCGTCAGGTGCACGTCTCACTGTTCACAACCCGAACCCCCCACAGGGTCCGAGGGGGTGAGGGGGTGAGGAGGAACAGCTCAGGGGATCCTGCAGAGATTTAAAACAACATCACAGGAACAGAAAACACAACTTCTCAGAGGAATCACTCCGGATTGTTTAGGATAACAAAATGTGAGGAGTCATGTTTATAGTTTTTAGTATTAGTACTGTAAGTAAATTAAGTTTTAGATTACCTCACTCATTTTAACACATTTGACTTATTGAATGTTTGAAATAAATAAAGTTTAGTTTTCAGCTGTTGCTCTAAATGTAACTGACCAGGAACTAGACAAAGACTTCTACCTGTGTGTGTGTGTGTGTGTGTGTGTGTGTGTGTGTGTGGTATTACTCTTGTTATAAATCTATTCACAAAGTGACATTATGGGGATTTGACTTCCTTATGGGGACAAAATGCAAATCCATACAATATTTATTCAATGAATTTAAGGTGAAGACATGTTTTAAGGTTAGATCAGGGTTCGGTTAAGGGTTCGGTTAAGGGTTCGGTTAAGGGTCAGGTTAAGTTTAAGAGGTTAGAGTAAGGTTAAAGGTTAGGGAAGTCATGACTATGGTCAAGGTTACATTGAGTCGATGTAAGTCAGAGACGTGTGTGTGTGTGTGTGTGTGTGTGTGTGTGTGTGTGTGTGTGTGTGTGTGTGTGTGTGTGTGTGTGTGTGTGTGTGTGTGTGTGTGTGTGTGTGTGTGTGTGTGTGTGTGTGTGGGTACTGACCCTGTTAGGAGTGTGTATCTGATCGATGCTTTACGTTACAGTCCACACTCAGATGTCAGCCTCCAGTAGATAAGTCGTATTGTTGTACGGTGGCTGTCTGATAAATAACAAGACATCGACGTTGCAAAAAATGTTTTCACATTTAAAAGAATTTCCATCTGTCTAAAGTTCGGCTCTCATCTTGGTGAGCGGAGTTAAGGATCCACATCAAAGGGAATAACAGTTGATGCACAGTTATTGTTTTTTATTATTTCATCCATAGACTGTTATATACAGATGGACAACGTGACAGCTCCAACAAAAGGGAATCTGGTGCATCCTGGATACTCTAGCTTCATTTCTGGATAGTGGGAGGATCCGTCTTTATTTCTGTGTGAGTCTGTGTGAGTCTGTGTGAGTCTGAAGCTGGAGCGTCTGTGTGAGTCTGTGTGAGTCTGTGTGAGTCTGAGCAGCAGCACATGTGTGAATGTGAAGGAAGCAAAGCTGAACTGGGATTTAGCTCCGGGAGAGAAAATAGCCACAAAACCACATTTTACTTGTTTGATTGCTCGGTAACGTTTTGTTGTGAATTATGTCTTCGTAATGTGAGTTGAACACGAACGAGGATCCACTGATGTTTTTTAAATCCTGCTGTTCACATTTCTTGAAACTTCCATGGTCATACGTGCACTGAGGCGAGCTCATTCCCTCTGGACATCAGAACGTGTGTTTTACCTGCTCATTGTTCACGAGCTCCTGAATTGAAAAACATATGAATCTATTGTTATAACGTTTGTGTTTAATTTGTAGAACATTAACTATTTCACAAGAAACAAAGATTTGTTTATATGAAGCAACAAAAGCATAATCTTCTGCTTCTCTCTCTGATATTTGCATGATATTGTCAGTTTATGGCTTTTTAAAGGTTTGAAACTGGCCGATGATAATTTCTACGAACTCATGAAGTTTTCTGAATGTTTCTGGCTGACGTTTGGTACATTAGGGTTTTATTCTGTATTTCCTGGTCAGCGGTGATTGAACCGTGTAAACTAGAAGCTCAAAGGAACATCTCAAGCTCCACAGAGACATTGTTGAACGAAAGGGGGATAATTATTAACTCAGACAAAAGTCAATGCATAAAACAACCAGAATTAATTTATAAATATCGTTAATTTCAGGGGCAAGTTTTGGTGTCTGACGTCGTTCTTCCACATTCACCATGACGACAGGAATGTATTGAATCTGTTTCTCCTGACATGTAAATATCAGTGGAAACAAGTGGTTGTTTGTAAAAAAAAAAAAGTTTAGTTCATTAAAAATAAAATAAAAAAACAGATTATTCCGTCCTTGCCGACATCTTACTCAACGCACTTGGCTCCCGTCCAGGCGACAAATTGCTCGTCTTTGGCAGAGTCGCTGATTGATTCTCACGCCATTCAAACTATTGTCTGCCAATCTCCAACGCTCAGCCCCTGGCCGTATTGTTCCCCACTGATCGCTTCTGACCATTTCCCATCTTGGGTGTGAGCGCTGCCTGAGGCTGGACGGCCGCCACCGCCACCGCCACCAAACTCCTCTATTACAGGATGATGAGATGGGGGTGGTGGAGGGGAGAGGGTTTGAGGGTTGCAGGGGATGCGGTGGGTGAAGCACAGCTGAGTCGCAGTGGGCTCAGCCAAGTGGAATTATAAAATAGGCCGTCGTTTAATTCCATATCTCGCAGAGAGGCCGATGGAGAATGTGGCTCTTTCGGCTGCGACAGGAGAATCCTCCACTCGTACCCGAGCCTTTCTCAGCTTTGTGTTTTAGATCTCGGAGCTGGAGCCGGACGATACCATCTCAAATCATTCATCTCACTAACGAGGTGCTGCTCAGTGATTGGTGCTGACTCCCTCACTGTTCGCTCTCTGAAGAAACCTGCAACTGTCTCAGTGTCGACTGGATGATTTGGTTTTTAGCCTTTTGCCTTTATTAGATAGTGACAGTGAAAGAGAGACAGAAGGATGAGAGATCAGGGGAAGACGTCCAGTGACCGGCCCCGACTGATCGAGCTGTATATTCACTGTAATCTGTATAAAAACAGACGTAAGTGAAGCCAAAGCTGTTTCTTTTGAAGTAACGAGAAAATGACCTTTAACTTGATTTATAACATCAGTAAACATTTTCCTCAGAAGTTGGTTTCAAGTCTTCTTCTGAAGATTTAGAGACAAATAGACCAAAAAGCACCGTTTGCATTGGGGCGTGGATCATGTATGATTGACAGCTTGTACCGTCCAATGGGAGCAGGTCGCTCCTTCAAATATGTTTCTTCTTCTTTCATAAAACCAAGATGGCTCTGGACCAAGTTTATGGTATATAAATGTTTTCACAACTTCCCCACCCACGTGGCTAAAAAACATAAGTGATTGCAGGTTTTAATACGAGAGTAAAATTGTGAAGTGATGATTTTAAATTTGGCCGCACATAATCAACCGCGTGATTCTCCAAATCATATCGTCTGTGATTTCTCTGTTAAATTATTAATAACACAACATACATTTCAGATCTGATGCCCCTTCCAGGCAGGATGAAAAGTACATCTGCTTTAAAGTGAGGGATGGTGGTTTGGTCAGTAAAAGGCTTTGTAACATCAGGTTGTTTACATATGTCGCTTTTTGACACTCGCTACATTTATTAATGTTTATGATCTCATGAGGACAGTAACTGTTCTTAAAGAAGCTTTTTGAACTTCCCAGACCAGAGACACAAATATGTGTTCGAGTCAGAGTTCAGGTCTTTTCCTCAGACGTGGCAGATGCTCTCTCCCTGATTAAAGAGACCCAGA
This sequence comes from Hippoglossus hippoglossus, assembly GCF_009819705.1. Taxonomy (NCBI): domain Eukaryota; kingdom Metazoa; phylum Chordata; class Actinopteri; order Pleuronectiformes; family Pleuronectidae; genus Hippoglossus; species Hippoglossus hippoglossus. The sequence continues at coordinate 2,104,055 of NC_047159.1, read as the reverse complement.
CTTTCACTGCCATTGAGGGGAAATGCAGACAAACCAGAAGAGTGGCTTCCTTGTTCCTTGAGAGCCGTGATGCTTTTCAGAATCCATTTTGCTCATCCCTTGTCCCGCGCTGCGTCGAGGGCCCTCAGAGCCCGGATGGTGGCTGGCAGTCTCCTGCAGACGAGTGAGTGGCTGCGGATGAAAAGACGAGAGGACGGGAGGACGGGAGGACTCGGTCTCTGACAGATCTGTCTGTACCCACACTCGGCTATTTCTGGATGGCAATTAGCAGTGGAATACATGCATGCAATGGCATTGCATAATTTTCCGAGTGTTAAATCAGGTTACTGTAAAGAAATTGAATCAGAAAGAATCAAACTGCGATAAGTTGACGTGCAGGTGGACAGGGGGACTCAAACCTCTTTGTCGTTTCTGCAGCTCGACACACAAACTGGTGGTTGTGTAAGTTTTATTGTGTTAACGTCACGCTGCTGATATGTGAAAGCTTGTTTTTAGGCCACCAGATGTGAAAGGTGAGGCCGGAGCAGGTCGGCCCGACAGCGGCTCGCTGCTGCTGGGCCGGCACGAGTAAAGCTGCAGCGTCCTGTCTGGGAACAGGGGGGGGGGTGGGGATAGAGAGGGAATAATCCTCCGGCCATCTGCTGCTGCAGCTCCCCTGTGAATGTGTGTCTATGCTTATGTGCATCCGTGAGTGTTTGTTGCGCTGTGACTCACGTGGGTCTTCACTTCCTCCTCATTCCCCCCCCCCCCATGATAATGCCACTTCCTGGTATCGGCCTCGCTCGCCCCTGACCGCCTCTCCACACTCCTAATCTCTGCTGCTGGACACAGACTTTTTCTTTTAGTCCGTACAAGACCGATCACAGGGAAATACAGACGAAGCCATGTGATCTGTCTCCAGGAACATGGTTCTTAAATCTCAGATTGTAAATAAAGATAAAGACGACGTGTCTCCACTTCCCCCCCAATGTCCAGAAATGAAGCTCAAATATCCCAGATGAACTGGTTTGTGCCCATTATTTGAAACCAGAGTCGGCACAGTAGTGAATCGGGGGAGGGGAGTGGTGCCGGTACAGCTGTCAATCATGACGTTTCACATTAATTTGCTTTGACTTCAGTTGTTGCTCAGTGTTTGTGCAGCAGAACATTAACAACAAAGTATTACATCAGCGGCTTGTCCCGCCCGTACAGCCGTCATGGCTGCCTATGCAAACTGAAGCCAAGTGTGGTCAAGAGTTGAACTCTACCTGACCTGACGTGTGTTGTGTGTTGACAGACGAGATAACGCTCTGATGAAGAAAGTACGAAGGTTTCTGAATATCCATGAAAAGTCTGCGTCCTTTCTTTGCTGTAATATTTTTGGTACGTACTCACTGATACTGATATAGTATCTGTCTCTTACTCAGTTCAGTACGGCCACAAGTGTTTTGCCCTCAACTTACCTGAATTCACCGTTAGACCCGAGTGAACAGTGTCACAGAAACATGTGTGAAATACTGAAGCCCACCTGCGTCAGTGCATCGTGACCGACGCACAACACAAAGATCTATAATAGTTGTGTTTACTGTGTCGGCTTCATGCGGAGGTCTGCAGGGTCGGCCCTTTAATGGCAGTGAGAGGGTGTTAATGACACGGCCACCAGACTCCCAACCTCCACACACTCAAACCCACCGCCAGCCGACGGACTCCGGCTATAAATAGAATCCACCGTCTGGCCTCCTGTAACGACTCCACTCCGCGGCTGCCCGCCCGCTGAGGGTGGCAGGTCCGCCGCCGCTGAGGAGCGTGAGTGGACCTGAGAGAAACGAGAGCGTGAACACAGGACGAGTCTGGTGCTCGATGAGGAGTATTTACTTGATCTGTGATTTAATACGCAAAGCGAAACCAGCACCTTCACATTGGAGTGACAGTTTGTCAGCAGGTTACACAAAAACTACTGATCTGATTTTACTGAATCTTGTTGTGTAAGAACCCATTTGATTTTTGGGGTGAACTTGATTAAGAGGGATGATCCAGGACTTGTTAATCGCTTTAACATTCTGAGATAGAGAGATTTACCAGGTCATGATTAATGGATCATGATTTAAAAAGTCATATTTGTGAGTGTGTGTAATTTGGTGGTTGATTTGGGTTTAAAGTTTAAACTCCACCGATGACATTCTAGTTGGTTTGTTTGTTAACAGGATTACACAAAACCAATCTCCTGGGTCTGGGTATAGAACCCATTTCATTTCGGTGTGGATGTGGATTAAAGGGCAGATTAAGGGTTTTTCCCCCCCCACTTTCTTTAATGTACAGATCTTGATTTACAATATCATTTTAGTGTGTGTTGAGTGTGTAGAGCTGGATACAGATCTAAATGAAAATCTGAATCTAACTGATTTTAATATGTTTATTGGTAGGTTGTCTTTTTTTTTCAGCCATATAATACTGCGTTTAGTTTATTTCTATTGCGCTGATACACACAGCTAAGATTTTAAGTTTAAGTTATACATTTAACTTTAATATTTCTGTTATAAGAACAAGACGATCATGTGTACGATGTTTGGCCGCGGCGAAGCTTCTTCTTCTGCTTCTTTTGCATGCGTACGCACAGTTCGATCAAAACATAAACACTATATAAACTACATGGACGATATGATGGCTCCACTGAATCTGACGCATGAATATGGAGAATATTGTCTTGTTTTTGTCAGGCTGTGATTAAGAGACACAGATACACGTGTCCACACTAAAATGTCAACCTGTGCACTCATTAGTCGCCCTGCAAAAAGTTTCAATAAACGAGGAGGAAACGAAGACGGGGCTCTGCTTCGTTCTCCCGTTTTAAACTTTACACAGATTCGTATCGTTAATCTAAACCATTCAGGGAAGAAATCCAGTAGAATCGCTGACATATTTGGACAAAGGCAGCGTATGAACAGTGACTCCCGCTGAACGAGCCGATGTGTCGTCTCTCAGCCTCGCTCAGCGTCGACCAGCGGCTCAGAAAGACCAATAATTTACCCCTGAGCGGTTACTTTCTACTGCTGAGCTTCAAAGCTGCACTTTCACATGTCCCTTCAAAGAGATCAAACCAGAACCAGGAGCCATTAAGTGGCTTCAATCTAATGAAGAGGAGAGTGTCGTCAGTGTGCAGTGGAAATGACATATGATCACTTCGGCTTTGTTATCCTGTCAACTGTCATTACTTCTTCAACGTCAGGCTCAAAGTATCGTCTGTAGCGACGGCTGGTAGCTTTGTATTGTATCTGGACATGTGACTTGTGTACGGTGAGAAGAACGATGTGGACGATATCATGAATTTAACACCATTTTATAGAGGTTGTCGACACTACTGTCAAATAGTGATATGACTCCAAAATATACTAACATCCCAACATTCATACAGTTGTTGAGTTGTGCTGTTAAACACATTTCATCCTTTTATTTCACCTACAGAGGAGGTTGTGTTGTCATTACTGTTTGTTTTCACGCACAAACTACTGAGCCGATTTTATTGAAGCTCGTTTGAAGCGCGGGGGTTTGGGCCAAGGAAGAGACTAGCACATTATGAGACGGGGAGATATGCAGAGATATTTATGAAACATCAGGTATATGTTAATATCTATGAGCAGGTGGTGTGGAGCACGTAAGCAGATCTGAGACTTTTACAGTAGTTTGCTGAGCACAGTGTCATCAGAACTGAATCCGGGTCAAAATGATGAATATCAGAACAAAGTTGTTAAAAAGAATTTCCTTTCAAACTGTTTTTTAAATCAGGAACAAAGTGTGTGTGAGAGTGACTGGTAGTTCATTGTGTGTCTGTGTGAGAGTGACTGGTAGTTCATGTGATTGTGTGTCTGTGTGAGAGTGACTGGTTGTTCATTGTGTGTCTGTGTGAGAGTGACTGGTTGTTCATTGTGTGTCTGTGTGAGAGTGACTGGTTGTTCATTGTGTGTCTGTGTGAGAGTGACTGGTTGTTCATTGTGTGTCTGTGTGAGAGTGACTGGTAGTTCATTGTGTGTCTGTGTGTCGAGTCTGTGAACGAGCTCTGGGCAGGAAGTCTGCTGAAATGTAATTTTTCTAATGTCAAAGAATCATCCATCTGTACCGTGCACCGTCATTACACATGTGCCTATGACATAATATCTCTGCAACAGTGCAGCAGCAGGTTTAATCTAATCCATGACTCGTCATGCGAGCATCAGTCTGTTGTTTGCCCCAAATATCCTCCGTCATGTCTCTCAGCGTCTCGACGTCATTCAGGAAACAAAAGCTTTGGATTCAGCGTTTTGGTAGAAAGTTCCCTTCGCTCGTCAGAAGAGAAAAACCTCAATGTTTCCTCTGCACCATGTTTCTTTGTTATTCGTCCACGGCACAATGCAGCGGGGGTCTGGTCGGTTTCAGCCCTGCTTAAGGCATTAGCTCGGAGAGATAATCCCAGCAGCCAAACGCTCGCTCACCAGCAGCACGCATCCTCGTACAATCACTGCGCCGGACACGTGTCTGGTATCTGTCCCGCTTTACTACCTCTGATCGGGGCTCGTCCTCGCCGCGGCCCAGAGGGACACTGACCTCTGCCTTGGCTCTGAAATGTGACACTGACCTCGCTGGTCTTTCCTCCGACTAACGGAGAGTAGTTCTGACGAGCTCCCGCTGCATGTTCTGTTGCAGCACTCCACTGATATTTGATTTATTATGGTTTATCTGTTGACCTCTGACCTCCCGGCAAGGTCAGACGAACTGGAAGAAATTGTACACATTCAATTTTTACAATTAAAAGCATGTTTAACTTGAATATACAAATAAACACAAGTGCAAAACTCTTCACAAATATCATAATGAGTAAAACCCAGATAAAATAATTTAACACTAAATTGTAGTTTCAGTGAAATACTCCAACGATCGTGCCCCCCCCCCCCACTGACGTGCTCGTGGGGTCACATCAGACACGGAGCCTCACCTCAGATTCCAAACTTATCCGTGCGTCGCCCGGTGCTTCATTAAGTTTGTCGTGTTCCTCCCTTTACGCAGAATTGATTTCGACATTTGACATTTGCCGCACGTCTGGGTGTCTGAATACTTTGTCTGATTGGCACCGGGTTTCTGTAACTACTCTTGACTTGAGGAGAAATGTGCCACCAGGGATGATTCTGTTCTTGGTCGACCTTTTCTTGTTTTGGCCCTGACATCGTGTCCAAAATCCTGCGTCTCTGCAGGGGGCCGTCATCAAATGTTTTCTAACAGAGACACATAACTTAGATCCGTCCTGATGAAAGAACTTCACAGGAGAAAGATCGATCCTCTACTGAGAGAAAGCATAGAAAGTGAGTCTTGTAAAGTCAGACCAGCGGTGATCACTGGTGCCCAGAGAATCGTTGTTCTTCAGCAGCTGGGATCCAGAGCGGTGATGATCCCTCTGGATAAATCCAGGCCAAGTCAGTTACGACGCGTGCTGCGGTGTCCGCGCTCGGCGGAGCAGCACTTCAACTTTCAGCTGAAAGTTATGATTGATTTGACTAAACATCACCGATTGTCAGCCCTCAGTGTTTTCTTTATCTGCTGAGAATAAAATTAAACTTGGATGGTAGTTGTTCTTGACAGATGCCGGAGTGGTCCTTTTTTATTTACGATAGATCACAACACATGTCATAAACTCTCGGGTTCACGCTGCTGTGATTTGAAAACCTCCCAAGATGCTCGTGAAACATCTCAACTCAAAGCTCGACAGAACATCCAGTGGTGCCGCTCAGATTCCAACTGTGTTCTCTGCTTAACCAAAAACAATTAATTGCCGCCCTGGGATCAATGAAACCACACAAATAAAGAATTTCATTAATTCTCATAAAGTCATCGTGCCTGGAACTGAAACTTCATCAACCGGTGGAGATCAGTGTCCTTCAGCAGCTTCTCTCTGGGGAACTCATCAGGTCATAATGCAGCTTCTCTCGCTCACGTCCCCGATGCACCGCAGGGAAGTAAATCATCAATACAACACTTGCAAAGCATTAAATCTGCTTTTCTCCAAGTCGGCTTGTTGTTTTTGTTTTTTTAACAGGAGCAGGAAGTTATTTAATGAGCACGGAGCTGAAGAACACATTGAACTCTGGTGCAGATGCACATTAAAGATAGATACAGGATTTTTATTCTCTTTAACTGTCTTTAACTTGTTTGATGACATATTAATCATAGACCACTTCTTTTTTTACTTGCATATAAGAAGTAGGTTATCGTGTGGAGTGTTGTTGGGACTTATCGGTGGAGGTATGTGCTCCACTGAGCGCCTTCCATTTTAAATTAAAAGTGGCTGAAAACGGTGTTCAACTGAACAAAATGTGGAAAGTCAGGAGGAAACTCGGATGTTAACGACTCGGTCGGACGAGGCTGCAGCAACATCGGCACAGTTTGCAACTAAACAATTAGAAAAGCGAAACAAAATGGTGAATATTACACATGTGGATGAAGGTTTAAACCTCTAATAGCAAACCTGTGGTAGATGCACCTTTTAATCTTATCTAGAACCTCTCTCCTCCTCCTCTCCTCCTCCTCTTCCTCTCCTCTTCCTCTTCCTCCTCCTCCTCCTCCTCCTCCTCTTCCTCTTCCTCTCCTCTCTTTAGTCTCTGTCCCGGTGTCGGGCCACTCACGGGTATTGTCAGAGCCCGGTTGGCTCCGGACCAATGAGGCCACCAGGCTTCGCCTCTGAGCCAACGCCGCCCGGCTGGAGTGACACACAGGGCGAGCGGCGGTGACGGCCATGAGACAAACGACCAGTTAACGATCTCTGTGTCTCTCTGCGTATTGTCCTCCGTGTCTGTCCGTCTCGTCTCGACGCACGGTGATCGAGTGGACGTATTGATCACCCTGGATGAGAATATGCATTTAACTTTGATTTAAACAACCAAATTACCTTCAAATGGATTAAACCTTTATTCTGCTGCATAGTAAAATGACTGTGACACATTTCCTCGGGTGTTAATTGCATTGCAGATCAATGCCGGAGACTTTTTAGCCCGAAGCTCGACACACATTGACATTTTAAGACACTCTGGCATTTCAGGACATTCTGTGCTGCAGATCTCGCTGCTGGTGGTGTTCAGTATTTCTTAAAGATTTTTTTATTATACACACGCAATATTGTTGTTGATTATTTTTGGTTGACCGGCAGTTACGTGTACGGTGTTGATCTCTGCAAGTGATTTGACTTCAAACTAATATCACAGGATAGTTCCCAAACTTTAGTTTTTGGTCATGCCTTCTCTTTGGAAGAAATACGTGCTTTTAATTACATGAAACATGTAAATCTTTGCAATTACACAGTAACTATATCAAGAGCATAAATATCTCGTCTCTTCGCAGACGTTTCACATTAGTTTCTTAAACTGAGCACAACTAGTTTTTTCAGACAAAAGACGTCAAGAAGTCTCTGCTGCCATTTTAATAGATGCGATTAAAGTAAAATAAGATATTTAATGATTTATTTGATATTTTGTGTGAGTTGCATATAGCATAAAGCATATATAGCATGTAGCACAAGACAGTATATGCAAAATTGTAATGTACTTTGCACTGATATTGATATTTTGACAGCAAATCTTGATGGGTTTGCAAATAACAGATTATTGTTATTTCACCATTGTTTCAAATGATTATTTTCATTATCAAACTGCTGTTGATTATGTAAATCAATAAAAAAAACTCACACCCCAAAGATTTACGATCATCTAAGACCAGGACATCCACATATTTGGCCTCTTTTCTTGAAGGTTTAACGACCGTTTATCTGAAAGTCCTTAGAAACGCTGATTTACTGAATGTATCCTGGTTCAGTTACATCCCCCCCCCCCCCCCCCCCCCCCCCCCCCCCCCCACAGGGTGAAACATTCACCACCGTGTCACTAATGAGTCAGACCAGGGGCTGGTGTCTGTGGGTTAATAATCAGTGAAAATAATGACTCACATTAGTTATAAAAGCCTTAATCTCTCTGTGTCAGTTCTTTTCAATATTAAAGGATATTATAGTTAATATAGTCCAACTAACAGCTCTGTTTACAAATAGAATCTGCGTCTTTATGGGTTTTGTTTGCTGTTAAAAATCAACTTTTGACTTGTTTTGCTGCTGCATCATGAAGTCAAACACATGTTTAGTTTCTATTTTCTATAGCTATTAATTTATTTGATATCTCTGCCATTAGTTTTTCTGGTTCTACATCAGTGTGCACAGTCGTCATATAGAAAAAGTCTCTAATACTCTATCGTCCAGCTTCTCTCCAGTTTCTTGGTCTCTGAACCAAAATGCAGAATGTCTGACATTTCAAACTGTTTTTCCGGTTGTAGGTGCGAACTGTCACTTTTCTTTTTTTTATCACAAAGTTAAAAGTCTAATGAATTTCTCATTAACAATTAAAATCTTCTGTCTTCTTCTCTTTGCCTTGTTAACTTTTTCAGTTTAGTTCAGTGAGTAAACAGGAAACATGAAATAAAGAACACTCACAAAAAAACTGTGTTGGGGTTGGATCCAGTTCATCCAACCAAAAAAGAGATGACATCAAAATGTCATAAATAAGAAATATATATATATATATATATATATAGTGAGTATACTGTGAGTACGTATGTGTCTCTGTTTCTTACATTGTCTGTGTTTTCTCTTTTTGTCTTTCAGTGAAGAAAGCCAAACTACATGGGCCTCCAGGTGAGAGCTTAAATCATATATCACATATCACATATCATATATCACATATCACATATCACATATCATATATCATATATCATATATCATATCCCTATTATTTGACCATGTGGAGCTGAGGATTTGCAGCTTTGTGAATGATGACTGTATTGAGATGGTTAGATTGATTTTTATCAAACAGTCTCCCTCCGAGTTCTCTCTGACTTTCAGTGAGACAGATATTATTGATAGATATTGTTTTGAGTTTCCGTTGAACATAAGGTTTGTTTCTCTAAATAATCAGATCTGTGTCACAATTTATTTTTAAAGACTGACTTCCGCAGCACCTGAACTATACTTAACAAGAACAGGCGGCTATGACGTCGGTCTTAGACGATGTGTTACGGACAAATGGGAGCAGTACCACTGGGAATCCTGAGGGGGCAGTGTAGCCGATAGTTCAAGATAGACGACCATATCGGTGGCGATCACATCGGTTCAAACAGACGAATCTCTTTTCGTACGTAAAGGCAGAATGAAATGAGTCTTTCGTCTAGTTTTTAAAAACTTCGTCAACACTTAAAAGTTGAGGTCCGACACCGAGAGCTGCTGTACGATAACGTTACTTTGTGCTAATGGGGGAAAAAACACCATCAATGTCAAGAAACTTGGATTTGCAAATGATGAATATTGACTCAGCGGTGAAGGTAGAAGTTTTTAGTCATTTAGGTAAAACTGTTGGTTTCTCTCACACCGATCTTCACCTGTTTTGTCATCGGTCCAGATGTTGATTTTCATATCACAAAGCTTTCACTGCCTTATTATTCTAACCGTTACCATTACACGTAAAAGCCAAATCTCGAAAAATTAAAGATTTCCCAGCAGTGACGCATAAACTCTGCAGCCAGTGGAAAGTGGGACTCCGCCTCGCCCTCCACCTTCCTTTATTCCTGTCTTTCTCCCTTTGTGCCTCCTCTGCCGGCTGCTGCTGTTTGTCCCTCCATCCTCTCTCCAGGCGATGATGAGGGGTGAACAACGGCGACAAGTGGGAGAATGAGAAATCAAGCCAGAGGAGGACAGTAGCAAATCAATAGATCATCACAGACAAAAGGGCCACCTGCTAGCCTGAGATGACAACGTGTCATCCCACGGCATAAAGGGAAGATGGAGACAAATCCCTCACTGTCTTTAGGAGACAGAGACAGACGCCAGACACAGAAGATGATTTGTCATTGGCCGCCTCCGGCCTCCGATCGCAGAGCAGATTTCCAGAGCGGAAGCATATTTTGATTGGCCCTCGCAGGGTTCATAAAACGGGACATGAGTGATGGTGTTGCTGCCGAACATCCACAGCTAAGACGCTTCCTTTCAGTAGTTGGAATTACCGGTGCTATCTGAAAGTTATACATCACCACTGATTTTATTAAACTCCAGCAAACCTTTCTTGTATCTCTCCCCGTCCTTCAACTGAATAATTAGACTTTTATATTATCAAACCAAACATTACAACATATTGTAATCAAATCATATTTTCAAAGATCCAGCGTCCTGGTTGTGGTTTGTACATGTTCACATCTTATTCATGGATTCAGAAATCAAACATACTTCTGTGTGAAGTTGTCGTCAAAGTGAGGAATACCAAAGATATGATGATAAACAAAGCAGCGAGGATTCGTACATGAAAGAAAGCAACAGTCTGATGATGCTAATGTATTTTAATGTTTTCACGTAGTGTATTTATCTATTTATTATCTGTTGTTACCTCTGGAGGTTTTGTTTTCATCCCTCTCAGCTCCTTTGTTGGTTTGTTTGTTTGTCAGCAGGATTTCACAGAAACTACTGGACAGATTATTGTGAATCTTTTGGGTCAAGGAAGAATGATAAGTTAGGGTGCATCCTACCGAGTGCCATTCTACTTTATTATTTTATTGTTTACTTTATTTTGCTGTAAATAGTTTGTTCTTTGACGTGAACGTATTCATCATTAAACAGAGAAGAAGCATCGAGTGCGATGAACATGACGGCAGCCAGTGAAAACATCACATCATTTGAAGAACAGGATCAAAACTAGTCTAAGAATCAAATAGAGGACAGTCAAAGATAAATAAAATATATCTTTCACATTCTAAATGTTTGCATTCTACTCTTAAATATATATAATATACAATTATACAGTTAAACGAGTTAGCAGAGGACTTTGCCTGAATCAAATAACACAGTGGACTGCTGGATTACCGTCTTGTTGAAACATTTCCTGACACGTACACAAAGAAAGGAATATCAAGTTTGCGTCTGTAAATTTCTATTTTAAAATTTGACCTGAAACCTCCTAATTTCTTCCTTGGGGCTGTCGCACCCCGCCATGCTGGCGGTGGCGAGTATACCCAGGATGGCGTTCTGTCACGGGACATGATTATTAGTCTGAGGTCAGAAACAACTAGTAGACTTTGTCCCACTTTGGGAAACCTGATCTGATTTGTCTTAATATGAAGAAGCAATAGATTCTTTGCCCTCGGGGACTCGGCTGCTGTGTCTCCTCAAACCTCAGCGGTGGACGACCCCCGGGAGACGAGTCCCGTAAATGTGTCACTTTATTAGTTTGGAGGATTTAAGGCACATGATCCTGTTTTCGGCTGTGATGTCTTTAGAGAAGATGATGTGAACCTGGTTTGTTGGTCTGATCTGATCCAACTGTTCCTGCAGACGATGCGGTGTGATTTATCTTCATGTGAGAGATGATCGTTCCAGAAAGATTTGATTATAGTTCATCCTGTTGCTCTGGTTTCAAGGATCCAAATCAGTGATATCAGCCGTTTGAATGAATTCGTTCTCTTTGGCTCTCGGGTCACGACACCACTTACTGAACTTCCTAATCTCTGGATTAGAGGTTTGAGAGGAGGGTTTTTAAACAGAAGGAACATTTTAGCAGGAAGTGTGAATTAGAAACACGAAGGACTCAGATGACCGACAGCAGACGAGCGCTGCTGCTGGGGAAGATTCGGTTTGTATTTTTGGCTCATTGTCGTTCCTGTTTCTCTTTTCAGTGCAGAAAGTGAAAAAAATAATTGGGCTGTACTTGTTATAATAAATCATTAACCTTGAACAACAGGTCTTCAGGTGTGTTTGAGCAGGGGATTGTGGGAGCTCGCAGCTCATCAGCAGCTCTGGTTATCTCGCTGTGATGGCTCCCTGCAGCCTAATGAATGCACAGGAATCCCTGAACGATAATGAAGCGGTGGCGTCGGTGTAATGAGGCTCAGCCGCAACTGTTGTTCTGTCGGAGCAGACTGCGACGACTCCTCCTCCTCCTCGGCACATCGGTTTGTAAACAAATCTTCACTGTACGACTGTTTAAAAACTGAACTGTTTGGGGAACTCAGATTTTCTTTCTACTTAGCAGTTATTATTACACGTGAGACTCAGCATTGTTGTGGTGCAACATACTCATTTAATAAAATGTATTCGTTTTCATTTGAGCTCTGTTTTGGTCTCCACCAGCCTGTGAGACAAACGTCTGTCTCTTTATCCGTCAAAGCTCCACCACCGTCACCAGATTGTCTCTTTGTCAGAATCGGTGTCAGAGCGTGAGCGGCAGCTGGAAACAGAGAACGAGCCAGAGTCTGTAAATAAAGATGGACGACGCATCGCCACAGACAAATATATGATCCCACTTTATTTAGCCACTCCTCCTTCAGCTCCCTTCATCCCCCCCGAAGGTCTCCTCCTCTCCTCTTCCTCTCGTCCTCCTCACCCTCCTCCTCTGGTCCTCCTCACCCTCCTCACCCTCCTCCTCCACCTCCCTCGACACCCATAATAGAGTATTCATTACTGAAGACAGCCCAGTAAATGTCATCTTGCCTGGCCGTGCTGCCGACGTCCATGTGTAACTGAATATAACTTATTTATTTTCATAAGTCATTGCCTCTTAATTATAAATGACGTGGGCCGCCCCCCCCCCCCAAGAGGGCCCTGCTGCATGCTGGGATATGTCCTATCCACTGTGTGTGTGTATATGTGTGTGTGTGTGTGTGTGTGTTTATGGAGACCTGTCATTCAAACAGCTCTGATGACAACCTCGTCGGTGTCAAAGAAAGCAGAAGCTAAATTTAGACGTTTTGTGTGTTTTGTTGTTTCTGCTTTGTGCAGTTTCTTGTGTTTCTCCCTCGGCGCTGTTGGCTCAGGCAGTAAATGGAGCTGTCTGCGCCCTGTCAGTCCCCCGTCCCCCTCATCACAGGCCTGGCAACCCCCTTAAGTGAATGATGGATTATTCCGGATTAACCCTTTCACCTCCCCGCCTTGCCTCGGTCATTAGAGCGGAGACATTTACACTTGACATTTCCCTGAGTCTCACAGCAGGATCGAAACGAGGTGCTGTTTAAAGATTAGATCCGTATGCATGTGTCTCCATTTGCAAAAAATAAGAAGTTTGACTCCAACTCCAGACACCAGGAGCTTCCAGTCTGCTGAGATCTTCTCTGGTGGTTTACAACGTCCCCTGTGAACCGAACCCTGATCTGCACGTCTTCAGACTGCTGGAGGAAGGCCGGAGTGCGTCTAACATGTATTTACTTAGATCTGCTGAATCAGACCGGATCCTTCTTGTTGTATCAGTCAGTTCTGTGGCGCTGCCAGATGTGTGAATGTGTGAGCGAAGCAGGTCAAGTGTTGAGTCGACCCTCCCTGGATAAATAAGGATTAAGACAAAAACACAGGGAGTCGTCTGTGCTCTGTTGGTTCGGGAGTGTTTCTTTTCCCCCTGTGAGGTTTTATTAGCTCAGCGTGGCTCTGCTTACTTTACTGAAGCAGCACAATGCAATCAACAAACAGCTCCGGGGGGATTTTCAGAAGGAAATTGGAAACGCAAAAGAAATACATCTGTATGCAACAGTGTGTTTACTAAAACATCTAATGTGGGCGCTAAGGATTCCAATACGCTTGTGTTACATCTGCATTAACCTTTATTCCTACAGGGGAAAACTGATTGAGTGCACAAAGTCTGTGATGGGAATCTCCTACAGGGCAAAGTGACTGTAACGCACGAACAGGGACGAGGCTTTATTTACCAGGTGGTAGTTTGCAGGTTTCCTGGACATTGAGAGAACCGTTAACAAGTATTCCTACACGCCTCCCTCTGCTGTTTTTGCGAATCCATCCAGTAGTTTTTGCATCATCCTGCTAAATAACCGAGTAAACGAAAATAAAACCTTGTTGGCGGAGGTAATAAGGACGAAGGAATCTGTGGGTGACACCTCAGAGCTCAAACACCTACTCCCGGACCACTGAAGCACGACGAGGAGAGAACTGGAGTCTATGGTTTTATCAAGTGGTGTTTTAAAAATGTTTATCAACTAATGCTTCAATATAAAACAGGTCTTCTATTCATCTTTTCATCATTTTTGTCAAAGCCTCCGTCGCTGCACCTTATTAAAAAGCTTTTACTATAATTGTCTTGGCTCTAAATACCTTCTGTGCAATTTTAAAAACCGCTGCAGCCATGCATCTAAGGTCAGCAGCACCAGGGGCGGATGTGAGCCGCCGTGGTTTGGGTTAGAGAACGTTTTAACAGATGGAAATTCAGGCTTTCTTGCTTTAATCTTTTTTATTTACCAGTAGTTTTTGTCAAAGAGCTTAAACTCTAACATTCAAAAACGATGAGATACATTAGTACGAGAAGCTTTAAGACATCACGGAGACTCGGAGCTTAATGAATTCAGGTATTTCACCAACGTGGAACCACATTCAGTATTTGGTTTTTCAGAGTATTTGGAAGCGGACCCTGTGTGTAATGTATTCATGAACACATTCATGGCCTCACCTCGTCTTCACCCCAACTCCACCGACGCTGCCCTCAGCTCCACCGGCTCTCTTCACCAGAGAGTGGCTGTGAGATTGAGAACAGCGAGATGAACAAGGACACACAAACACACACACACAGCCGCATCCCTGACGCTCTCTCAGGCTCGTGCACGTTTCTGTTCGTGTGAAGTCGGGGCCTCTTGAGGCAGGTAATCAAACAGGGATTAGGCGGCTGGTGGTTTATGCTGATGTGTGTCAGTGAAGCAGAAGAACAGGATTATTCATCGGCTTCACTTTCTGGACCCGGAGTCTACGTCCGTTTTTATATGCGGTTTATGATTTGGGAGGAATGATGGTCGAAGAATAAAAGATTGGGTTATGGGCTTCAAGTCATAAATGTGCAACCAGGCTGAGAGTTAGAAATAAAAGAACATGCACAGTAGTTACAGTATATAGGTAAAAAATAAGCAGATGTTTTATTAGTATTGAAGTGCATTATAATGTCCACATTTTTAAAAACAATGATGTCTGACCCTTCCAGTAGAAAGACGATTATCTTTGCACCAGCTGATCTCTGTAGAATAACCACATGTAGATTTAACGCGACAGGATTGTGAATATATTAAGTGTGGGTCCGTGCTGCGAGTGAACGGGTTCAGATAGTTCTCTGTGCAGCCGTCAGCGTGCGATGGGAAAACGTAATGAGACTCTGAAGTGGTCTTTTCTTGGTACAAAGTGTTCCCTGTTTAGCGCCGCTACACTTAATAGCAGCACTTTCTTGAAAATGAGCGTTATTCAAAGATGCAGATGCTTCTCCTCTCGCTCTGTGACCCAGAGTGTGTCAAGAATTCACCGGCTTAACATCTTAAATGTAGTTTTACAACGTGAGGAAAAAAAAACCCTGATCTCACCTTGTTTTACAAGATGCAGTAATATGGATTTTAGTCTGGGGCCATTGTTGGAACTGTCATAGGGAAGTAAAAACTTCCTGATCCCGATGTGTCAACAGATATTTCTATAGAGGTTTTTTTATGAAACATAGATGACAAAGGAATGTAACTGAGGCTTGATAAGTTACAGTTTAACCATAAACAAATATATAAAACTTGAATTAAGAAAATAAACATGAATCTACATTCTTTCAACATTAAAATGAATATCCGCCAAATATTAAAGTCAGCCGGAAATCACTCGACGTTGTGAAGATGAAATGAAGATATGTAACATGAATTTATAGAATATTTTATACTGGACTCTATTCGATGGCTCTCAAACTGACTTGCATTTGGTAAAAGACAGTTCTGCACAAATAAAGCTGCACACAGGTTTATAGTGTTTGGTGATTTAAAGGTAAAAGCATGATGAATTGTTCTGTTTAGAATTAGAGCATAAGCTCGGTATTTTGTGGTCACATCCGGCAGCTGAGTAAAGAGTTCTGGCTTCATCTCATTTATATTAATATGAGAAGATATTCTGCATAAAAGCTTCTGTCTTACTGGAAATATCTTCGTTTCCATGCAGGTCATTTATTTCTCTCTCCTCACCATGGGGGGAGTTTTAGTCTCAGGTTTATCTCCGTCATCTTTTCTTCTAGATGTTTTTCTACTTGTCGCATTATGAGTTTGAGGTGAGATTTGTATTTTCACCTGTAGTTCAAACAATAACTGAGACGAGGCAGTGGAGCATCAACATGACAGAAACCAGAATGTGTGTGTTGTTCAACATGGGACCATTTTGCAAATGATAAAAGATAAAATTAAAATGCATCCTCTTCTTTCCTTCACAGACAAGTTCAACGCCTACGTGACGTTGAAGGTGCAGAATGTGAAGAGTACGACCATCGAGGTCCGCGGGGATCAACCGTGCTGGGAACAGGACTTCATGTTGTGAGTAGCACTTGGTTTGTGTGAAGATCAGAACCTCAAGTTGTTTAATTCACTGATCAACATGTTGGATTCAAAGCTCGTCGAGCTCCACGGGTCCAGCTTCCATTAACACACAGCTGAAAACTGTATGTGTAAAAACACTAAAACAATATTCACATTCACCACCCACAAAAAAACAAAAACCTTTATTTCACAGAATAAACAATGCAGAATACATGTGCATTTTGCATAAACGAAATTATCTCTATTTTCTTAAATCTAATATTTATTTGGTTGTATTTGTGTTTTCTTTTTATTTAGAGTTTTTTATGACAAACTTTATGGTTAAACTGTAAATTATAAAAACCTCAATTACATTTCATGTCCTAAGGGTTTGATAACATCTTGGGAATACTTTTTATACATAGCCCATAATGACCGATTATTAGCTGTATTGGAATTTGTTTACTCGCTTTGTATCGTCAATGGCAACGTCCCTTATAAATCCATATCGATGCGGCTCTTCTCAAATTTGTGTATTTTATTTTCAATCACGTGCGTTGTTATAGTTTGTAGTTGACTTGAGCAGTGGATTCAGTAGATTTGAATCTGAAGTGATGAGAGATTTGAGTGTGTGTGTGTCTGTGTGTGTGTGTGTGTGTGTGTGTGTGTGTGTGTGTGTGTGTCTGTGTGTGTGTGTCTGTGTGTGTCTGTGTGTGTCGCTGCTCTCTGGCTCAGCGGTGTCACTGTTCCTGGCAGCGACAGCCTGAACGCGCACCGGCCTCTCGACGTGTATTAAGACAAATGCAGGGAGAGATTGGAGCTGCACAGTGTGTGTCAGGCCTCAGATGAGAACCTGCCAGGTTATCCGCTGCCGCCCGACTCGGCTTTAATGGGACTCAGTGAAATTGAAAGGGAGCCGCGGCCGCCTGTGGGACTCCAGTCTGGCTCGGGTCACTAAATGGAAATCTGTGGCTGGAGCAGGTCGGATGGATGGAGAGTGAAATCACATGCTGAGCCCAGATAGGTGGACAAGTCGGTGATAAATCTAATGAATTGTCCAGACTCCACAGAGGGGAAGGAGTCCAGATGCAGCTGATTAACAAATCCCACTTCACTCTTTATTGTCCCTGCTCCTGGTTTCCACACACATCAGGAGGTCTTTTTGGAGAAAGATATTTTTAGGGGTGATGTTGTGCACAAGGTCTGAGAGGAAGCTCCGTGACAACAGGTGTAATGTGAGGTGCTTGGGCTCAGAGGGGCCGATTGTGCAAATCTATTATTTGACAGCTTGTTTTCTGAAATGCTTCTGAAATCTCTTGTTCAATCCTCCACAGAAAAAAGTGTTCACAAAATGAGACTTTGCTCTTTTCCACACTTTTTGCGATTCAAGACAGTTTTTTAGACATTTAAGATAAATATATTTTTGAAATCTTGTCAAACACCAGCACGAGGCGTTCACATGAGTTTCTCTCCTCTTCTTCCTGTTTGTCACGGACACAAATGTTTTTTATTTTGTTCAACAGACACAGAACTTTCCTCCAGACTCATCCCCCCGAGACTTGATTTGAGGGATTGGAGAGATTGACTGTGGATCCACGTGGTTACATAACTCTCCTCTGAGACTGGGTTGCTCCTCACCTCTCCTCCTCTCCTCCTCTTCTCCTCTCCTCCTCTCCTCCTCTTCTCCTCTTCCTTTCCTCCTGTCCTCTTCCTCTCCTCTCCTCTCCTCTCCTCTTCCTCTCCTCTCCTCTCCTCTCCTCTCCTCTCCTCTTCCTCTCTTCCTCTCTTCCTCCCCTCTTCCTCTGTTCCTCTACTCTCCTCTTCTCCCCTTCTCCTCTTCCTTTCCTCCTGTCCTCCTCTCCTCCACTTCCTTTCCTCCTGTCCTCTTCCTCTTCCTCTCCTCTCCTCTCCTCTCCTCTCCTCTCCTCCCCCTCCCCTCTTCCTCTCTTCCTCCCCTCTTCCTCTCTTCCTCCCCTCTTCCTCTTCTACCCTTCTCCTCTTCCTCTCTTCTTTCATCACTTCCCCCCCTTTGCCAAACTAAGGCCTTCTCAAGTAAACCACCCCCCATATGACCATAATGACTGAAAAAGAAAGGGTGTATAATTATATACATCTGAACCCCAGGCCCCCGTCTGCTAAACAGCTAATCACCTCCCCGGCCTCGTTAGCAGCACTTGGACTCACTGGGGTGCAGCGGTTGCACAGTTGGACGTTTCAGATTAGAAATTGCAGCTGATTTTGATTCTCCTGCCTGAAAGGTCTCAACCAGAGGAGCTGGAAGAAGAATCCAGAGGCCAGAAACATGTGTAGTCAATTAAAAATTGCAGGTAAATGCATGGAGACACATTTAGTCACATGGATCTGGTGAAAACTCACAACATTTATTCAGGTTTAAGCCAATAACTCACAGGATGATGAGGAGCTGTGTAAACTCAGTGGCCGATTCTCCAGATTTTACCTGCAGGTCATGATAACGGCTCATCTCTACCTCATCGGGTCGATAATTCATTCTTCTCAAGTCGTTATCCATCTTCAGAAACTTCTTAAAAGTGTCTTTAGCTTTTTTTTTATCTGAGGCTCAAGCATCTCCTCACATCTGTAATAGTTACAGCTGTGAACGTTACTGTAACTTCATCTGCAGCTCAGTGGCCTGTGCTGCATTCAGGCTCTCGAGGCAGAGTCAGTTTTCTAAGCTTCTTTACATGGGATTACATGTTGTGTGCTGTGTGTGTGAAGCCCCTGCTAATGCCTTGCGTGTGGTCAGGTAAGCGGTGCCGTGGCGTGCTGTCATGTTGGCCTGGACGATCCCTGCGGAGTAAAGAGAGACGGAGACGGATGCAGGGTGAAATATGAAATGTAGTTTTTATCTTCAGTGCGAGTCGGAGTTGAGTTCGGACTGAGCCTGGATTGTTCTTACACCTCCTGTTAAAGTCTGACTCTCTTGCCCGGACGTCCAGAGAAAGCAGCAGCTGACGTTCTCTCCATCTCCGTCTCGCTGCCTCTTTCCCACTGACTGTTAACCTTCTGAAATCCTGAGTGTTCCAGCTGCCAGCGAGCCTTTAAAGCTGGTGGTGATAACACACACACGGCTTTAAAGTGGCTCCTCTCAACATGAAGGGAGGGTGAAGCCTAATGGAGCCTTTTCTGATTGTGTGGATTCATATAGAAAAACACGAGTCACAGCTTCCTACTGGTACTAATGAGCGAAGGAAGTGGAGACGCATTCTCCATCTTTATATTTTTCAAACTAAAACGCAGTGATGTGGATGTAGCCCGAGTCCAATGTCTCTGAATTGTTTGCCTTTCTTTCACAAACTAAATATTCTCGAACAACTGCTTTAAAAAACCTGCCCTCAAATTAAACTCAAATTTAATTGTCCTCATTAAATAAGTGAGCAGGACGCCTGCATGCGCACACTTACCCTAACCCTAACCACCAACAAAAGTTTTTGAATGAATGTGTCCAAGGTGAATTCATTTCCTCTCTATAATGAAAATGCTTTTAGTTAAAGAAGAAATGTTTTAAATAATTTACAGGAACAGAAAAAAAATAACCTTTTACCACATTTTCTGTGACAATAAAGAGTCTCAAAGTAAAATCTACTTTTCAACCCCTGTTGTCAAACTGTCGATTTAAAGGCACAAATCACTACTGGGGACATTTGGGGTTGTTGGTTTTGTCATTTCTCTACGTTTACTGCCTTTATCGGACAGTAGCTGTGTAAAATGCGAACGGATGCGAGTTATTACCCCGTCAGCATTGGGCACATTGCAAAACATCTGCAGGAACATCTGCACTCGTTGTTTTCCATATCAAGCCTCTCACATGGCGTCTTTCTCCTTGTCTCTTCGACCCGTGTCGGCTCATTTTCATCTCTCTGAATTGTTGCATCCTGGCTACGTCGATTCACGACTTCTTCTTCTGCTGCCGCGCGTCGGGTGTGAACCAGAATGGGATTAACTGTACTGTTTTACGTTACCACCACAACACGCAACAACCGGCAGAGTTCTGCATGTGTTCGAGTGTCTGTGACAAAAAGAGACAAATCTTTTCGACAGGGTTTCTCACATTCGGAGAAACATGGCGATTTATCTGACAACAAAAAGAAAAAATTCCAATATCTGTGGAAGCGGCAGTAAAATGCTCATCCAATCATTTTTGTTCGACCTGGATGAAATGATTGGATGGCCTGTGTGTTTTCATCCGTCATGTGCAACACAACAATGCTAACATCTGTCGTGTGCGTTCATCTCACTGGCACGACGCACATTCATGTGTTCTGGAGGCGCGGCATCGCCAACTTAACCTTTAACCTGGTTTTATTTGTGTCATCTGTCGCTGGAAGCCTCATCTTACTGCACAGGGTTTTCACTACTCACATCTAATCCGGGGGTTTTTCCCACAAAGTTATTTTTAAACCCCTGAATCTCTTCTCATTCAGGCCTGATTGTCGCATTGTTGTCATCGTGCAGGATCTCTCTGCTCATCATCTGCCGCCTCTTATTCTTACTCTCATCACTGTGTGAGAGTGTGTCTGTGTGTGTGTGTGTGTGTGTGTGTGTGTGTGTGTGGGGGTGTGTGAGAGAGAGAGTGTGTGAGAGTGTGTGTGTGTGTGTGTGTGTGTGTGAGTGAGTGTGTTTGATAAGGGGATAAGCAGTTGACTGTTGATCCCTCTACACTCGGGTTCAACAGACCTCGCATGCTCGTCTCTGTTCATTCAGGTTCAATCTCTCTCTCTCTCTCTCTCTCTCTCTCTCTCTCTCTCTCTCTCTCTCACCACTGACCTCACTTGCCACTGGAGGATTTAACCTTTGACCTGATCATGTCGCAGGTCATCAGCTTTCTCTCTCTGTGTTGTCTCACCTCTCTGCTCGTAATCCACTTCAGAGACCTCCTGTACATGTAGTTTAACACAGTGTAGCTGCCAGGAGGCAAATAGTTAACATATTATATCACTGAACCCAAAGAGTTTGGGGAAAAATATGAAAATAAACGTTTTCATAATAGTGATTTCATGTTTGTTTCTTTTACTAGAGCAAGATCAATATAGATTTGTTGGTGCCAATGCTGATATTAGGTTAGGATACATGTTTGTGAAAGACTCATATCTATCAGCCCACCGATTGGTCCGGCTCTGTTTGTCACTGTTTGTTCTCCCAGTTTACGTCAGGGAGAATCTTTCCTCCCGTCATCTTTCTGCCTGACAGCTTCTCCAGTGATTGAGGTCACAGTCGCCTCTTTTCTTCCAATTCTCTGTCAATTAAGTTGTGTTTAAGTTTAAAAAATGGTGACCTTCTTCCTTCGCTGCACACGGACCTCTGTTAGTCTTTATCAAGTCACTGTAACAGGAATGATTCACTGCAGCCGATAATTTCATTCACTTTCATTTGGTGCTTTGTTCAGGTGAACATTAGAGCAACATATGAACCATAGCTCATAAACAAATACATGTGAAAACATCTATATCAGAGGCATTTTCTCATTTTTTTTGTTACCCTGGTTGTTTCTACAGAAGTCTATGACTTCTCACTTTATAACGTTATTAATCATTTTCCTCAGGAGTTTTTGTCTCAATCTCTAGTTTCAAGTCTTCTTCCAAACAGCTGATGTTCATTTAGCAAATTATGATCCATTTAGAGACAAATAGACCATAAAGCACCAGCTGTGTTGTGGCGTTGACACCGTGTGATTGACAGCTGTCCAGTGGGGGCAGGTTGCATGTGTGGGTGGGCGTGAAGTGTCTGGAGCTCCCAGTCAGGCTCCACCCCCTGCTCCTCCAAATATGGTTACTTCTGGCCAGTGGGTGTCGTCACGGTGTCGGCCGCCACTTGAACAAGACTGAAGCATCAGTTTAATAATTAATGCTGCACGACAGAGCATCAAGATGTGACAATGTTGTGTGTGTTATAAAGTGTGTTGTGCCACATTGTGGAGGCGGAACATGTTTGTAAAACGTGTCGTTAATGACAAATTAAAGGGACATTACGCACTGATCAGCAGTGTCTGTCTGTGTAAAGCTCTTCTTCTCAGGAACATGTTAAAAGCTGTTTTCCACCAGGGATCTGTCGACCGCCCCCAATTCCTCCCTCTCAGTCCATGATTTCCACAAAGCCTCGTGCTGAGCTGTCGCCTCTTCCTCTTCGTCCTTTCCCTCATTTCATTTTTCAATTTCTCTCTCTTCTCTTAAACACCAGACGACAGAATGTACATGTGCACGGACACGTTGGGTCAGATTGTGGTTTCTGAACGATAAAAATACACCATTTCCTTCCCGGCTACAACAAACTATCCCCTCAATAATGGATGGGCTGTGATGGAGGGCAGAGTTGGATGTAAAGCTACAAGAACACACATGCACACATCTGGTCTATGAGTCACAGACAGGTTGGAGACAGGCTGCTCAGAAGACAACGTCAGACCTGTTTCTAATCCCATTTGGGATTTCATGTTTCATGGTTTCAATTTAATAATCTCATGGATTAACATCAGTATGACTGTCGTGTTACCTGATGTAAACACAGAGAACTCTGAAATGCTTGACATGGTGTTTTTACATTTTGGCTATCAAGAAGAAATGCTGTTTTTTTTTACTGTTCCACATGACGCAGATATCTGGAATAGATCATTTAGATGCTGTGGTGCCCCGTGAGAGGCGTTCTGTTTGCTTTGGAGGGTTTTTAATCATGATCAGAAAAGAAATGGATCTTTTGAATATGAGTAAAATATGTAATACAAAAAACTCAAACAGTTGAACCAACTATTGTTATTTTCACAATAAGTATTTTCATACCATCATCCATTCGATCCAGTGGATATGAGCTCGAGCTGATTTCTGTGTCCAGAACTCAGTGAATTACGATGCAGGTGATGGCTCATGGTGCCTCCGCCTCACGGGGTAATGCCAGCTGGCTTCTCTGGCCACTGCTCCCAGGTCACTTTTCTCAATTTAACAATCTGTCCTGGCACAACAACGTTATAAAGATATTTAGAAGACTTCAGTCTCACAACAAGCCTGTGAACAAGTTAACATTTGAATGAAGACGGTTAGTGGTAATCATACGAACATCATGATTATGACTCGATGTGTTCAGCTGGCTGACTTCTCCAGTTGGTGGCAAGTAGATGCAGTACACACACACACACACACACACACACACACACACACACACACACACACACACACACACACACACACACACACACACACACACACACACACACACATCCCGCCCACCCTCCTCTTTCTATCATCCCAGCTGGGAGGTGTCATCAGAGATGACTGACAGCCAAACTGAGGCGATATGAATATGAATGGCTCTGTGAAGATGAATATGCAGATGAGGAGACAGTTGTGTTCTCTTCTCTGTCAGAAAACGACGGCTGTCATCCTTCACCCTCGCTGCTTTGCGATCGGCCCACTGTCCGACCTGTCAGCAGGGGAAAGGACGGCTTTATTGTCAAGGCCACAGTCAGAGAGCAACACTGTATTAAACACCACATTGTAACATGTAATAATCGGCTTTATGTTACATTTTAAACATTTTAAGGTGAGTTAGACTGAAATGAAATAAGGAGGGAGTCTAGATTATAGGATTGTGAACTCGCTTACACAAGACCTACAGGACAGATTACTGTGAGACCTGGTGAGGAGTATGTGGGACAGGTTTGGAAAGAACTTGTTAAATTTGGGGGCCAGTGTGGATCAGATTGTGGATCCGGATTAATATAATTTTTTTGCACTTTCCTTAACAATGCGAGGTAATGCGCTTTTCAACATTTTCCCTAATTTCTCAGAGAATAATTCATGTTTAGAGGACTAATATCTATGGGTTTGTTGATTATTATTGTTATTATGAGCTCTACTAGATTCTAGTTGTTTATGTTTTCGCCCACGTCCGCAGGTTTGAAAGTTGGTGTTTATTAAAAAAAAAATCCAGATCTACTGGATTTATATGCAGTTTATTTGGGGGTAGGAATTTTTTCAGCCACAGTATCTAAACAAATAAGGCAAGAAACATGTAGCTGCCCTGAGAGTGTATCTGAGATAATGTGGATTCATTAGAGAATGAACTGTTGCTATGTTACTTCAATTACTTCTGAATTAATTCCAAACAAACGTGATGGATTTGCTTCAGACTTTAAGGGACTGCTGGGCCTCGGTGGAGGTTTGAGCTCCACTGAGTGACATTCATGTTAATCACTCTAATGACGTTAATGTATCTAATGCAGTTATTGTTTGTGTGTTTCCACAGTGAGATCAGTCATCTGGAGTCGGGTCTGGTGGTGGAGCTGTGGAATAAAGGTTTGATCTGGGACACGATGATCGGCACAGCGCTGATCCCGTCGGACAGCATTCGACAGTCTGACGAGGTAACGCACCTCACACACACCTGCAGCACACACACACACCCTCATTAGTTCATGTACACACACAAATACACAATGGGCTTAAAGTGAAAAACACAAGATTTATGTATTTCCTGAGCTTAGAAACGTATTTATTATTATTGGAAGTAGAGATGTAAAGATGTCGTCTTCGCCCGCCCTCGCTATAGACTGTAGTGTTCGTTAAAAATAAACGGAATTAAATAAATAATTCTACATGTACAGAACAGAATGTGCTGCTTAGGCGACGACAACCCATCCAATAAACACACACTTACACACAAACTCAGCGTCCACCCACCGGTTCTTATCAAGACATCTTTACCTGTCGGCTGAAGTCTGGAGAAGCAGTTTCCAGCTGCAGAGACTCGTCTCTAGATCTCATTACGTTTTTTTCTGAAAAGTTTTAAAGTGATGCAGCAGCGCCTTCGTCCTCATTAATAATTCAGCCTCAATGTTTGGCTTCTTCAGACGATTGTACGCTCGCTGCCATTTTTACACCGTCTGAACCGTCAGTGTTGGTGCTGCAATCTTCACCCCTTCATCTTTGGTTCTCATCAAGAAAATATTGACATTTGTCTTTGTCCCTTCCCTCGTGTCCTCCCTCTTTCTCTTTGTCTCTCTTTTCCCTCCTCACTCAGGAGGGACCAGGAGAGTGGACGTCCCTGGACTCCGAGGTGTTAATGAGGGAGGATGAGATCTGCGGCACCTCCAACCCAACTCCACACCAAGTGCTGCTGGACACCCGCTTCGAGTTACCCTTCGGTGTGTAGATGTACACAAACACACATTTACTCACAAACAATCATTCTTATCTGAGCTGAATCGTTCTGTATGAAGTCAAAACAAAGTGCACAGTTCTGTTTCTCCAGGGGATCAGATCTGAAACATGAAGTGAGATAAGGAAGGTGTTTATTTCCATCTCTTTGTACTTACATTTAATTTCAACTGTATTAAAAAAGGTCTCATTAACAATTAAACTAGTGTTCAGCTGCAGACGTCCTGATTTGTTTCTGAAGCTCTGCTCATCCTCAGTTGTTGGACTCTTCACTTCATCAGACACAGTTTTATAACTGAGTTGTTGGAGCTCGTGGTCGGCCTCCATGTTCGATTCCCATGAGCTCCCCCGTAGAAGCCCTGTACAGTGTTTCCGAGCCTGTGGACGTACCATTAGACTTCATGAAGTTTTTATGAAGCATTTCTTCACATCAGCACTTTTTCTTTCTGTTTCTTCCCCCCTGTCTTTATTCCTGGAGTGTGATCCCTTAAACTGCAGCACTTCACCGGACCGTGCACTTTGTTTCCCCGTCAAGCTGTTAATCTGCGGCAGCTGTCTGAGGAGTGTGTTGTTGAGCCGCCTGCTGCCCTCACGCCGCCCGGCACTCGATTCATCAACACTCACCTGGTGTCACGGTGCCACAGCCTCAAGCTCCTCTCGACACAATGGAGTCTGAAGATGGAGATAAGATAGTAGTTCCCCTATTTCGGGCAAATCTGACAAATGCTTTAAAAAAATAAGTAAAATCATCGACAGCCTTTTGACAACGAAGATCCTGATCAATAGAGAGATGCATCTAAACTGACACACATTGTAATATCTGTGTGTCGTAAGCTAATGGAAAATATACACTTTCTGAACATTTAGATTGTTAAGTACATTTAATTAGGACTAATCTTCCTTTTAGAGTAGTAATATAATACATTGATATCTGTAGTTTGAAATGCATGGGAATAAACTTTCACAAAACGTTGACACACTACTTTAATATATTGAATATAGACGAATATAGTTTTTACACTTAAATGTGCTTTAATGTAGTAATAGTATACATTTAAGTACTTTCAAGAAAATGAATACTCTGTTTAATGTCAATATCAAGTATAAACTAAGCATTATGCAAAGAAATAAACATAGAAAACAAAATTAGAAAAACAGAAAAAAATATTTCACCACAAATATTAGTCACTTAAATATAGAAAACTCATACATGTAGAAGATTGATCAGGCGTGTAGCTCTGCAGCTGCTCACAACAGTTTTCAATCAGCTTAACAAACTACAAACATCTTCTGTTTATAACATGTGCAAGACTCTGGACAGAAATAAATATTAAAAAGTTTAAATTTTTAACTTTAGACATAGATATTTTATTGCTTTGGAACATGGCAGAGACTGAAGTCATGATTTTATAGTATCTCGGGGCTTTGGGGACGACCTGTGAGGAGGCTGCTCTTTCTATTTCTGGGCCCCCGACAGGAAACGTCCTCATCTGCTATTAAACACGTCTGAATATGAGATGGGATGAGACATCGTGGATGGGATGAGACAGGACGGGATCGGGTGGAGCAGAGGCGACTGAGGGGAGGGTGGAGCTACAGCGTCTGTCTTTTATTTGTTCTTGTACTTTGGCTCAAATTCTGTATTTTCACTCTCCGTCTTCCTCCATTATTGACCTTCTCTCCAGCCTGGTCACCCCGTCCTCCGTCCCTCCGTCCATCTCTTCATCCGTCCCTCCATCCCATGTGTCTGTTTCCTCCAAGTCGCCGCTTTCACCACTCACTCTCCTGTCACTCGTTGGATTCCTCTCACTTTTAAACCTTTTACTTCTCCTGTCCAGACATCCCAGAAGACGAGGCTCAGTACTGGACCAGCAAACTGGAGCGGATCAATACCATGCGGATACATGACGAGGTAAGTTTAGTTTCCTGTTAATAAGAAATAGGTTATTAATCTACAAGTTGTACAATTACAGCAAATTCTAACTTGGATATTTTTTCCCCTTCACTTAAATGAACTTTTGATTTCACTTTAAAAAACATCCAAGTACCACAAGATAACTTTATTCTGCTTCTGGGTCCAAAACATGACAAACATTGTGCATTTACAGTTTCCTGCATCCAGGGACTTTGAGACAATAATTTACTCTCAGTAGGAAAATATGAGGAATCTGAAATCAGTCAAATTTAGTTTTGTTTCCTTTTTATATTCGATAAAATTGCCAGATTTTTTGCATCTTGTTCCAGTTTGCTGTCACAGTTCAGTTACAGACTCTACAGTGAGACATTCTCCACGTCTCACTGTGTCTCTTTATTCTCTGCTCCCATCTAGTGGCAGATAATGGTTATTACAGCATAGATGATGTGACACATTTCTATCTGAGGCCCGTCCTGTTCCAAGTCCTCCCTCTGGTGCAAAGCAAGTTATTAAACATGTTTATATGATAACAGATTCAAACAGTCGGGGTTTGTGAGGTCACAAACCAAATAACCAACATATTCATAGAACCCAGACACGACATGAGGACGGTGTGGAGTTACATTTAAGACACTTTAAGGGCATGAGGGGAATTTTCTTATGACAAAACGTGAAGAAGAGTAATAATCGACTGGAGTTTGACTTCAAATGATTTCTTCTTCTCTGTTTCCGTTTGTCGTGGAAGTTTCCTCTGCAGGAAGAAGTCCAGAGACAACGAATGGCGTCCGTTCCCTCTCAGTGCTGTAAGTGTAAAAACCTGGTAAAACGTTTTCATGCCAACGTGTCATTCCACACTTCTGACTCTAATTTGGACCAAATACATTTTCCTCCTCCTGATTCCCCAGTGTTTGATGAGCAAAGACAGAAACCATATGTAGAGCTGTGGTTAAACTACTTTTCCCTGTCGCTGTTTTGTCGTGTCACTCTTTATCGATCATACTGGATAATAACTCGGTCTGATCGAGCTCCGTTCATTTTCTTATTCATCTCTCAGTGGAATCATTATTCATCCATCAAAGCACAATCACAGGTGTTTTCATTCCCATCACACGTCACATACTCATCAACCATCCACAGTTACAGTTACTGGTTTGATTCTTCAGTAAGTTCACTTTTCTTCTTCGAACACTTGCCTCCACGCCCTCAGGCAGTTGGAGTTATTTTGGATGGAGCGACCAGCAGAGTACGTATATGTGATGTAAAGTATAATGGTTGTTTTTTATTTCTCCACATTCTCTCCTGCATGATACTCAACTCTTTCCCACCTGTAACGGCCTCTGTGTGTTTTGTCTTGTGCACATTTTGTTGTCATGTCTCATTTGGTCTTGTTGAAATTGCATCATTTGTTTTCAAGTCCTTGTCAGCTTGCTGTTGATGCTTTGCCACCACAAGAGGGAGCTGTATATTCAACCTGTTCTTACTGAGTGGAAGTCTAAGGAGTTAAATAATAAAGTATAAAAACACTGTTGATTTATTTCCTTCTGCATTTAACATCGTTCACAGCTGTGTCGACTGGTTCAGTTTGTTTAAAGTCACACTGATGTGTAATAAGATATAGATATATAATAATAAGGCCCATCAATTACTCTAATTAAACTGCAAAGAAAGAAATGTTTGTTTGCTTGTGTTTAACTGAATTCTTGTTGTTGTCTTTCATGCAGCTTTGGATGACCATGACAGTGCCATGGACGACCGGGACAGTGACTACCGCAGTGAAACCAGCAACAGACCTCCACGTTTTCACAACGCCTCCCAGACCAATTCATCAGTGCACCAGTACCCTATAGGACGCAGGGTCCAGCATCAAACCCCGTCCCGGGA
Organism: Hippoglossus hippoglossus; assembly: GCF_009819705.1. Taxonomy (NCBI): domain Eukaryota; kingdom Metazoa; phylum Chordata; class Actinopteri; order Pleuronectiformes; family Pleuronectidae; genus Hippoglossus; species Hippoglossus hippoglossus. The sequence goes on along the minus strand of NC_047159.1, from coordinate 2,074,781 downwards.
GTCTGACTCCATACAAAGCTATGAGCTAGACTATAGAGAAATGAGGGGGGCCAGGTAAACACACACATTAACACCCTGTGGCACCACATGCATGTGAAGAGCTCATGAATAACAGCTATTGCATAAAAATACCTCCTGCGTTTTTCCATCGGCCTGAATCAATATGCTCTCCAGCTCGTATCCAGGAGTCATTTGTATTCACACATATAAAGAGTCGAGTTAATAAGAGCAGCAGAGTTCAGATGATACAGAGCTCGAAACGGACTTTTCTAACAAATATTGTGATTGTCATTGCTACTGAAAAGCAGAGGAGGCCTGAGGTGGTTATGTTCTCCAGCATGAACGACACCTTTGGTCTTGATGTATTAATTATGTCTGTGGTTGACATCAACTTCAGTGTCTATTGGATTTAACTCTATTGATCAGTTAATCAGATTTATTGATGAGATTGTAAATCTTTCAAATGAGAAATCAAAGTAATCTCAGTCAGACAAACAAACAGCATCAACTCACCTCCAGCTAACGACTGCACGTGAGGTTATGGGTTATTTTTGCACACTAATAAACTTTGATTGTCCTTCCACATAATTTTCTTTTTTGATTTGCTATTCCATTTCCTCTGTTAACACTTTCTTTGCATGCTCTTCTGTTTTTGATTTCATGTCTAATGCTTCATTTCTCTTTCTTTCTTTTTCGTTGCATCACTTTCCAATGCTTCCTGCATGGCACTTTGCATTGTTTTAACAATTGAATCCAGGCGGTCGAGCTCTAAGCGTGGAGTCAGAATAATCCCAGTAGACTCAGGTATGGGTGTGGAGGACTGGGAGAGCAAATACAAAGTGCCTCGTGCAGGTGTCCTGGACGATTACTTGGACCCTGAGCAGAAAATGTGGGAGGATGAAGATAAAAGCATCATCTACCGAATCAGTGACAGCCCGTCTGAGCCCAAAGGCAGCAGGTTCTATCAGACAGTGGAGTGTGATGCAATGTCCCCGGAGGAAACTGATGAGACGAGTGGCGTCTCAAACAGACAGAGGCGTGGATTTGGTAGTGGAGAAGTACGTTTAGTTTATAAAGAAGCCGGCAGCTTTGAGAATGAATTGTCCCCTCCTGAAATTGATATAATTCCCTCAGCCAAACAGCTACGGCGGCAATCAGACAGTGAAAGTTTGCTCTACAAGACCAGACTGTGGGCCAAAACTGCCTTAGAGGACACTCTGGAGAGCTACGCAGCTTTCCGTGAGGAGGAGGCTGCTCGAGAAGAGGCTGCGAGGATCAGGGTGAGGAGTGAATATAGCTCAATTTGTTCAGATGAGATGCAGTACTCCTTCGGATCTGAAGAGGAACTAGATGAACTGACCTTCACTGAGGGCGATGTTAATTATGAATATGAAAGTTACTACTACCCAGGCAGGTATATGTCTCCATCTGGAGGACAAGGCAAAGGGAGAACAGGTCGTGGACAAGATCCTATGTTGTCTCCTGTAGAGGAGCCAAGTGATGAATATATAGATCCAATGGATGAACTGCAGAGCCTAGTTCACTCAGTGTCTGAATACCTGGCTGTAAAAGAGGAAGAGATAAACAACTATGAGTCATTGCCCAAACCAATCAGAAGAAAACTGCCGGCGCTGCCAACCGATGCCAAACCCGTGCAACCTGGAGATGATGAAAGCAATGAAGTCGAACCTGAGGTGAAGGAGGAGAGTGTCGCTGAACAGGGCATGGCTGGAGTAAAGAATGTCATGAGCTCATTGTTCAGTACAATCAAAGGATCAAAAACTGCCACTGAGGCCGACGCCTCTGGTCCAACTCTGTCCCCCCAACCTGCACAGGCAGACTTTGGGATGTCAAAGTTGCTCTCTTTGATTCCTAAAGGTACCACTGAACCCGCAGAAACCTCTGATACCACTGCATCAGGTCCGCCAGCTTCCCAAGCACCCCCCCAGCCTGAGTCTGGCATTTCAAAGCTGCTTTCATTTATTCCCAAAAGTTCTGGTACCTCCCCCCCAGTAGCCATAGTTCCTCCTGCCTCTCAGGAGCCCACTACAGAAAAAAAGTTTTCCCTTCAGTCTCTTTTGCCATTTCAGTCCTCTGAAACCAGTCGGCAACCTGACACTGATCAGACCTCAACACATATCGCTACAGAGACACAAGTAGGTGCAACCGCTGCTAACCAGTCCACATCGGGATTTGAATCCATGTTAGGAAGGCTTAGTCCCATGAGACTTTTTTCCAGTGCGCCACCATCCAGGGACCCATCACCTCAACCATCAGAACAAATAAGTGGATCTGCTGCAAGCAGTGAATCCCAGCAAGGGTCTTCAAACAGAACCCAGAGTCCGAATAGAGATGGCTCACAAACAGAGCGAGAGTTGTCAGGTGAGATCATACCAGGTTCAGGAAGTGGATCAGTTGAGTTATTGCCAGAATCAGGAAGTGGATCGGTAGAGCTTCTGCCAGAAACAGAGTCATCAGGTGAGCTAGCAGATATTCAGCAAAGAAGAGCTCCTACAATATCGGAACCGAAACCTGAAAGCAGTTCAGAGGAAACAGGTTTCTTCAGTCCTTTCAGGAAGTCTCTCTCTAACCTCATATCAACAGTTCCTCCTGAAACTTCCCAGCAAACTGACACCAAGCCCCCAGAGGAGTCATTTTTAAGCAGCAAACTCAAGATCCCCTTTTTTACCTCAGAAAATACTTCCATAACCACCCCCCCAAAAGCAGAAGGAGGTGTGTTCTCAGGAATTCTCAAGTTTGCATCTGGCGAAGATGCCAATGCCCAAACAAAAAGTCAATCCCCCATCCCTACAAGAGCTCCATCTCCAAACCGTGCTGTGCTTCTCGAAAGTGCACCAAAAGGAAATGCAGAAACTGGCTGGTTTTCAAACCTTTTTAAGGTTGGCTCAAGTGAACCCACTAATGAACCTGCAAAACCACAAATCACTCCTTCTGTGGCTGCAACCAAACCTAGCGGTCTAACTGAAGGGCATACCGAACAAATGGTCCCTGAAACCACAGGAAGCACTGATGGTAAAACAACACAACTGTGTCAAGAGCAAACAGTGTCTGAAAAAGATCCCCAGACAGATAGTCAGCCTGAAGCAGATGTCACATCTAAAGATCAAGGTCCTCCCAAGCCTGTGGAACATCCCACATCACGACCACAAGCCTCACAGCCTCAAGGTCTTCTTTCTGGTCTGTTAAAACTAGGATCAACAGATGATGTGTCATCTGGCAAGAAAGCCCAGGAAGGGGATTGCCAGCCTCAACAGGGTGGGTTGCTCTCAGGCTTGTTTTCATCAACCACCCAGCCTTCTAACCAAGCACAACAGAATTCTTCCACACAACAATCAGGAGGACTATTGTCTGGATTTTTAAAATTTGCCTCTGACAGTGTTTCTGCTCCTTCAAATCAGTCCCCTGTCAATATTCCATCTCAAAAGCAAGGACCACCTGTTGCTGCACTGGCATCTTCTGGAGGAGTCTTATCTGGGTTCTTGAAAATAGCTACAGACACAGTGACTGCATCTCAACCAACTCAGACCAGTCACAAGTCATGTCCAGAAGTGGGTGACCATACAGTGAAAATGGAGGAATCTGAACAAACAAGTAGTCACAAGACCACTCCTCCCACTCAGTCATCAGGGATCTTGTCAGGATTGATTAAACTGGGTTCAACAGAAGCAGCTCCCCCTGACAAAGGTCCACCTGACCAGCAACTAAGACGACCTGCCACCACAGATCAACAACAAAACCAACAGCAACAACTTGACCAAACAACAGAAAATGTTCCACCGAAAGCAACAGCACCAACACCTCAACCTAGCGGATTTTTTGGAGGTTTGTTGAAACTCACAGAAACTGCGACCCAGCCTCCAAAAGGACCTACGGCCACACAATCTACACAACCAAATCAGCAATCAGGTAACATGTTGTCAGGACTCTTTAACAAGATCGTGGAACCTAGTCCTCCTCCATCTCAGTCACAGCCTAGTGCTCAAGAGAGTAACCAAAAAACAGGGCAGCAAGCACCTCCTCAGCAAGGAGGTTTTCTCTCAGGTCTTTTTGGAATTGGGGGCCAAGAATCTGCTTCTGTAAACCCAGCCCAGCCCTCACAAAACCAGCCACCGAGTGGCCCAACCGGGCGGGAACCGAATCAGCAAATGGGCAATAGACAGAATCTGCAACGACAAAACCAAGTCCCTCCACAACAGCCCCCAAGTAGTCCTGGAGGGATGCTCA